>NW_028137115.1:0-32799 GCF_965140915.1 Aythya marila | reverse complement strand
GTTTTTGACGTGTTTTGTGGTCTCTGTTTTGTTTCGTTGTGTTTTCCTTGTTCATTTTAGTGGAAAAGTCTGAATAGTGGGTTTTGGAGAACATCAGGTATGTTTAGGGCGTTTTTGGGATTTGATCCGTGCTTTTTGGGGATTTTGTTCCAGTTTTGGGGGTGATTCCGTTCTTGTTTGTGGCGTTTTTGACGTGTTTTGGGTTCTCCGTTGGGTTTCGTTGGGTTTTCCGTGGTCATCATGGTGGAAAAGTGTAAATTGCGTGTTTTGGAGAACATCAGGTAGGTTTAGGGGGACTTTTGGGGCAGATTCATGGTTTTTAGGGTTTTCTTCTGTTTTTTCTAGTGATCCAGTTGTTTTTCGGCGTGTTTTTGACGTGTTTTGGGTTCTCCGTTGGGTTTCATTGGGTTTTTCGTGGTCATCATGGTGGAAAAGTTTAAATTGTGGGTTTTGGAGAACATCAGGTAGGTTTAGGGGGACTTTTGGGGTGGATTCATGGTATTTGTTTTTTTTTTCTGTTTTTTTTTTGAGGTGATCCCGTTCTTTTTTGGGGTGTTTTTGATGTGTTTTGGGGTCTCCGTTGGGTTTTGTTGGGTTCTTGTTGTTCATCATGGTGAAAACGGGTAAATTGTGGGTATTGGAGAACATCAGGTAGGTTTAGGGGGACTTTTGGGGTGGATCAATGGCTTTTAGGCTTTTCTTTCGGTTTTGGGGGTGATCCCGCTTTTTTTTGTGGTGTTTTTGACGTGTTTTGGGGTTTCCGTTGGGTTTCGTTTATTTCCTAATGTGTTTTAAGTTTGTTGGGAGTGGACTTTGGGATTTGGAGAACATCAGGTAGGTTTAGGGGGACTTTTGGGGTGGATTCATGGTATTTGGGGTTTTCTTCTGTTTTTTTGGGGGGAGTGATTCAATTCATTTTTGGGGTGTTTTTGACGTGTTTTGGGGTTTCCGTTGGGTTTCGTTGAGTTCCTAATGGGTTTTATGGTGGTTGGGAGTGGACATTTGGATTTGGAGAACATCAGGTACGTTTAGAGTGGTTTTGGGATTGGATCCGTGCTTTTTGGGGTTTTCTTTCGTTTTTGGGGGTGATCCTGTTCTTGTTTGGGGTGTTTTTGACGTGTTTTGTGGTCTCTGTTTTGTTTCGTTGTGTTTTCCTTGTTCATTTTGGTGGAAAAGTCTGAATAGTGTGTTTTGGAGAACATCAGGTATGTTTAGGGCGTTTTTGGGATTTGATCCGTGCTTTTTGGGGATTTTGTTCCAGTTTTGGGGGTGATTCCGTTCTTGTTTGTGGCGTTTTTGACGTGTTTTGGGTTCTCCGTTGGGTTTCATTGGGTTTTCCGTGGTCATCATGGTGGAAAAGTGTAAATTGTGGGTTTTGGAGAACATCAGGTAGATTTAGGGTGTTTTTTGAGTGGATGTATGGTTTTGGGGGATTTTGTTCAAATTTTGGGGTGATCCCGTTCTTTTTTGGGTGTTTCTGACGTGTTTTGGGTTCTTCGTTGGGTTTCGTTGGGTTTTCCGTGTGCATCATGGTGGAAAAGTGTAAATTGCGTGTTTTGGAGAACATCAGGAAGGTTTAGGGGAACTTTTGGGGCTTATTCAAGGTTTTTAGGGTTTTCTTCTGTTTTTTTCTAGTGATCCAGTTGTTTTTTGGCGTGTTTTTGACGTGTTTTGGGGTCTCCGTTGGGTTTCATTGGGTTTTTCGTGGTCATCATGGTGGAAAAGTGTAAATTGTGGGTTTTGGAGAACATCAGGTAGGTTTAGGGGGACTTTTGGGGTGGATCAATGGCTTTTAGGCTTTTCTTTCGGTTTTGGGGGTGATCCCGCTTTTTTTGTGGTGTTTTTGACGTGTTTTGGGGTTTCCGTTGGGTTTCGTTGATTTCCTAATGTGTTTTAAGTTTGTTGGGAGTGGACTTTGGGATTTGGAGAACATCAGGTAGGTTTAGGGGGACTTTTGGGGTGGATTCATGGTATTTGGGGTTTTCTTCTGTTTTTTTTGGGGGGAGTGATTCAATTCATTTTTGGGGTGTTTTTGACTTGTTTTGGGGTCTCCGTTGGGTTTTGTTGGGTTCTTGTTGGTCATCATGTTGGAAAAGTGTAAATTGCGTGTTTTGGAGAACATCAGGTAGGTTTAGTGTCGTTCTGGGGTGGATCTATGTTTTTTGGGGATTTTGTTCCAGTTTTGGGGGTGATTCCGTTCTTGTTTGGGGTGTTTTTGACGTGTTTTGTGGTCTCTGTTTTGCTTCGTTGGGTTTTCCGTGGTCATCATGGTGGAAAAGTGTAAATTGTGGGTTTTGGAGAACATCAGGTAGGTATATGAGGACTTTGGGGGCAGATTCAAGGTTTTTAGGGTTTTCTTCTGTTTTTTCTAGTGATCCAGTTGTTTTTCGGCGTGTTTTTTGATGTGTTTTGTGTTCTCCATTGTGTTTCGTTGGGTTTTCCGTGGTCATCATGGTGGAAGAGTGTAAATTGTGGGTTTTGGAGAACATCAGGTAGGTTTATGGGGACTTTTGGGGTGGATTCATTATATTTGTTTTTTTTCTGTTTTTTTTTTTCTTTTTTTTTTTTTTTTTTTTTTTGAGGTGATCCCGTTCTTTTTTGGGGTGTTTTTGATGTGTTTTGGGGTCTCCGTTGGGTTTTGTGGAGTTCTTGTTGGTCATCATGTTGGAAAAGTGTAAATTGTGGATTTTGGAGAATATCAGGTGAGTTTAAGTTTTTCTGGGTGGTGAATCTATGGTTTTGGGGGAATTCTTCTGTTTTTTTAGCGTTTTCTTCTGTTTTTTGAGATGATCCCGTTCTTTTTTGGGGTGTTTTTGACGTGTTTTGGGTTCTCCGTTGGGTTTCATTGGGTTTTCCGTGGTCATCATGGTGGAAAAGTGTAAATTGTGGGTTTTGGAGAACATCAGGTAGATTTAGGGTGTTTTTTGAGTGGATGTATGGTTTTGGGGGATTTTGTTCAAATTTTGGGGTGATCCCGTTCTTGTTTGTTGCGTTTTTGGCGTGTTTTGGGTTCTCCGTTGGGTTTCGTTGGGTTTTCCGTGGTCATCATGGTGGAAAAGTGTAAATTGCGTGTTTTGGAGAACATCAGGTAGGTTTAGGGGGACTTTTGGGGCAGATTCATGGTTTTTAGGGTTTTCTTCTGTTTTTTCTAGTGATCCAGTTGTTTTTCGGCGTGTTTTTGACGTGTTTTGGGTTCTCCGTTGGGTTTCATTGGGTTTTTCGTGGTCATCATGGTGGAAAAGTTTAAATTGTGGGTTTTGGAGAACATCAGGTAGGTTTAGGGGGACTTTTGGGGTGGATTCATGGTATTTCTTTTTTTTTTCTGTTTTTTTTTTTGAGGTGATCCCGTTCTTTTTTGGGGTGTTTTTGATGTGTTTTGTGGTCTCCGTTGGGTTTTGTTGGGTTCTTGTTGTTCATCATGGTGAAAACGGGTAAATTGTGGGTATTGGAGAACATCAGGTTGGTTTAGGGGGACTTTTGGGGTGGATCAATGGCTTTTAGGCTTTTCTTTCGGTTTTGGGGGTGATCCCGCTTTTTTTTGTGGTGTTTTTGACGTGTTTTGGGGTTTCCGTTGGGTTTCGTTGATTTCCTAATGTGTTTTAAGTTTGTTGGGAGTGGACTTTGGGATTTGGAGAACATCAGGTAGGTTTAGGGGGACTTTTGGGGTGGATTCATGGTATTTGGGGTTTTCTTCTGTTTTTTTGGGGGGAGTGATTCAATTCATTTTTGGGTGTTTTTGACTTGTTTTGGGATCTCCGTTGGGTTTTAGTTGGATTCTCGTTGGTCCTTAAGGTAAATGGGAATGGATTGTGGGTTTTGAAGAAGATCAGGTGAGTTTAGGGTGGTTTTGCGGGGAAATTCATAGTTTTTGGTGTCTTTTCTTCTGATCCAGTTCTTTTCTGGGGTGTTTTTGACGTGTTTTGGGGTTTCCGTTGGGTTTCGTTGAGTTCCTAATGGGTTTTATGGTGGTTGGGAGTGGACATTTGGATTTGGAGAACATCAGGTATGTTTAGGGCGTTTTTGGGATTTGATCCGTGCTTTTTGGGGATTTTGTTCCAGTTTTGGGGGTGATTCCGTTCTTGTTTGGGGTGTTTTTGACGTGTTTTGGGTTCTCCGTTGGGTTTCGTTGGGTTTTCCGTGGTCATCATGGTGGAAAAGTGTAAATTGTGGGTTTTGGAGAACATCAGGTAGGTTTAGGGGGACTTTTGGGGCAGATTCATGGTTTTTAGGGTTTTCTTCTGTTTTTTTTCTAGTGATCCAGTTGTTTTTCGGCATGTTTTTGACGTGTTTTGGGTTCTCCGTTGGGTTTCGTTGGGTTTTCCGTGGTCATCATGGTGGAAAAGTGTAAATTGTGGGTTTTGGAGAACATCAGGTAGGTTTAGGGGGACTTTTGGGGTGGATTCATGGTATTTGTTTTTTTTTTTTTTTTTTTTTTTTTTTCTGAGGTGATCCCGTTCTTTTTTGGGGTGTTTTTGATGTGTTTTGGGGTCTCCGTTGGGTTTTGTGGGGTTCTTGTTGGTCATCATGTTGGAAAAGTGTAAATTGTGGGTTTTGGAGAATATCAGGTGAGTTTAAGTTTTTCTGGGTGGTGAATCTATGGTTTTGGGGGAATTCTTCTGTTTTTTTAGCGTTTTCTTCTGTTTTTTGAGATGATCCCGTTCTTTTTTGGGGTGTTTTTGACATATTTTGGGGTCTCCGTTGGGTTTTGTTGGGTTCTTGTTGTTCATCATGGTGAAAACGGGTAAATTGTGGGTATTGGAGAACATCAGGTAGGTTTAGGGGGACTTTTGGGGTGGATCAATGGCTTTTAGGCTTTTCTTTCGGTTTTGGGGGTGATCCCGCTTTTTTTTTGTGGTGTTTTTGACGTGTTTTGGGGTTTCCGTTGCGTTTCGTTGATTTCCTAATGTGTTTTAAGTTTGTTGGGAGTGGACTTTGGGATTTGGAGAACATCAGGTAGGTTTAGGGGGACTTTTGGGGTGGATTCATGGTATTTGGGGTTTTCTTCTGTTTTTTTGGGGGGAGTGATTCAATTCATTTTTGGGGTGTTTTTGACTTGTTTTGGGGTCTCCGTTGGGTTTTGTTGGGTTCTTGTTGGTCATCATGTTGGAAAAGTGTAAATTGCGTGTTTTGGAGAACATCAGGTAGGTTTAGTGTCGTTTTGGGTTGGATCTATGTTTTTTGGGGATTTTCTTCCAGTTTTGGGGGTGATTCCGTTCTTGTTTGGGGTGTTTTTGACTTGTTTTGTGTTCTCCGTTGGGTTTTAGTTGGATTCTCGTTGGTCCTTAAGGTAAATGGGAATGGATTGTGGGTTTTGAAGAAGATCAGGTGAGTTTAGGGTGGTTTTGCGGGGAAATTCATAGTTTTTGGTGTCTTTTCTTCTGATCCAGTTCTTTTCTGGGGTGTTTTTGACGTGTTTTGGGGTTTCCGTTGGGTTTCGTTGAGTTCCTAATGGGTTTTATGGTGGTTGGGAGTGGACATTTGGATTTGGAGAACATCAGGTATGTTTAGGGCGTTTTTGGGATTTGATCCGTGCTTTTTGGGGATTTTGTTCCAGTTTTGGGGGTGATTCCGTTCTTGTTTGGGGTGTTTTTGACGTGTTTTGGGTTCTCCGTTGGGTTTCGTTGGGTTTTCCGTGGTCATCATGGTGGAAAAGTGTAAATTGTGGGTTTTGGAGAACATCAGGTAGGTTTAGGGGGACTTTTGGGGCAGATTCATGGTTTTTAGGGTTTTCTTCTGTTTTTTTTCTAGTGATCCAGTTGTTTTTCGGCATGTTTTTGACGTGTTTTGGGTTCTCCGTTGGGTTTCGTTGGGTTTTCCGTGGTCATCATGGTGGAAAAGTGTAAATTGTGGGTTTTGGAGAACATCAGGTAGGTTTAGGGGGACTTTTGGGGTGGATTCATGGTATTTGTTTTTTTTTTTTTTTTTTTTTTTTTTTCTGAGGTGATCCCGTTCTTTTTTGGGGTGTTTTTGATGTGTTTTGGGGTCTCCGTTGGGTTTTGTGGGGTTCTTGTTGGTCATCATGTTGGAAAAGTGTAAATTGTGGGTTTTGGAGAATATCAGGTGAGTTTAAGTTTTTCTGGGTGGTGAATCTATGGTTTTGGGGGAATTCTTCTGTTTTTTTAGCGTTTTCTTCTGTTTTTTGAGATGATCCCGTTCTTTTTTGGGGTGTTTTTGACATATTTTGGGGTCTCCGTTGGGTTTTGTTGGGTTCTTGTTGTTCATCATGGTGAAAACGGGTAAATTGTGGGTATTGGAGAACATCAGGTAGGTTTAGGGGGACTTTTGGGGTGGATCAATGGCTTTTAGGCTTTTCTTTCGGTTTTGGGGGTGATCCCGCTTTTTTTTGTGGTGTTTTTGACGTGTTTTGGGGTTTCCGTTGCGTTTCGTTGATTTCCTAATGTGTTTTAAGTTTGTTGGGAGTGGACTTTGGGATTTGGAGAACATCAGGTAGGTTTAGGGGGACTTTTGGGGTGGATTCATGGTATTTGGGGTTTTCTTCTGTTTTTTTGGGGGGAGTGATTCAATTCATTTTTGGGGTGTTTTTGACTTGTTTTGGGGTCTCCGTTGGGTTTTGTTGGGTTCTTGTTGGTCATCATGTTGGAAAAGTGTAAATTGCGTGTTTTGGAGAACATCAGGTAGGTTTAGTGTCGTTTTGGGTTGGATCTATGTTTTTTGGGGATTTTCTTCCAGTTTTGGGGGTGATTCCGTTCTTGTTTGGGGTGTTTTTGACTTGTTTTGGGGTCTCCGTTGGGTTTTAGTTGGATTCTCTTTGGTCCTTAAGGTAAATGGGAATGGATTGTGCGCTTTTGAAGAAGATCAGGTGAGTTTAGGGTGGTTTTGCGGGGAAATTCATAGTTTTTGGTGTCTTTTCTTCTGATCCAGTTCTTGTTTGGGGTGTTTTTGACGTGTTTTGGGGTTTCCGTTGGGTTTCGTTGAGTTCCTAATGGGTTTTATGGTGGTTGGGAGTGGACATTTGGATTTGGAGAACATCAGGTACGTTTAGAGTGGTTTTGGGATTGGATCCGTGCTTTTTGGGGTTTTCTTTCGTTTTGGGGGTAATCCTGTTCTTGTTTGGGGTGTTTTTGACGTGTTTTGTGGTCTCTGTTTTGTTTCGTTGTGTTTTCCTTGTTCATTTTAGTGGAAAAGGCTGAATAGTGGGTTTTGGAGAACATCAGGTATGTTTAGGACGTTTTTGGGATTTGATCCGTGCTTTTTGGGGATTTTGTTCCAGTTTTGGGGGTGATTCAGTTCTTGTTTGGGGTGTTTTTAACGTGTTTTGGGTTCTCCGTTGGGTTTCGTTGGGTTTTCCGTGGTCATCATGTTGGAAAAGTGTAAATTGCGTGTTTTGGAGAACATCAGGTAGGTTTAGGGGGACTTTTGGTGCAGATTCATGGTTTTTAGGGTTTTCTTCTGTTTTTTCTAGTGATCCAGTTGTTTTTCGGCGTGTTTTTGACGTGTTTTGGGTTCTCCGTTGGGTTTCATTGGGTTTTTCGTGGTCATCATGGTGGAAAAGTGTAAATTGTGGGTTTTGGAGAACATCAGGTAGGTTTAGGGGAACTTTTGGGGTGGATTCATGGTATTTGTTTTGTTTTGTTTGTTTTTTTTTTTGAGGTGATCCCGTTCATTTTTGGGGTGTTTTTGATGTGTTTTGGGGTCTCCGTTGGGTTTTGTGGGGTTCTTGTTGTTCATCATGGTGAAAACGGGTAAATTGTGGGTATTGGAGAACATCAGGTAGGTTTAGGGGGACTTTTGGGGTGGATCAATGGCTTTTAGGCTTTTCTTTCGGTTTTGGGGGTGATCCCGCTTTTTTTTGTGGTGTTTTTGACGTGTTTTGGGGTTTCCGTTGGGTTTCGTTGATTTCCTAATGTGTTTTAAGTTTGTTGGGAGTGGACTTTGGGATTTGGAGAACATCAGGTAGGTTTAGTGTGTTTTTGGGTGGATCTATGGTATTTGGGTTTTTCTTCTGTTTTTTTGGGGGGAGTGATCCAATTCATTTTTGGGGTGTTTTTGACTTGTTTTGGGGTCTCCGTTGGGTTTTAGTTGGATTCTCGTTGGTCCTTAAGGTAAATGGGAATGGATTGTGGGTTTTGAAGAAGATCAGGTGAGATTAGGGTGGTTTTGAGGGGAAATTCATAGTTTTTGGTGTCTTTTCTTCTGATCCAGTTTTTTTCTGGGGTGTTTTTGACGTGTTTTGGGTTCTCCGTTGGATTTCGTTGGGTTTTCCGTTGGCATCATGGTGGAAAAGTGTAAATTGTGGGTTTTGGAGAACATCAGGTAGGTTTAGGGGGACTTTGGGGTGGATTCATGGTATTTGTTTTTTTTTTTCTGTTTTTTTTGGGGTGATCCCGTTCTTTTTTGGGGTGTTTTTGATGTGTTTTGGGGTCTCCGTTGGGTTTTGTTGGGTTCTTGTTGGTCATCATGTTGGAAAAGTGTAAATTGTGGGTTTTGGAGAATATCAGGTGAGTTTAAGTTTTTTTGGGTGGTGAATCTATGGTTTCGGGGAATTCTTCTGTTTTTTTTTTTTAGCGTTTTCTTCTGTTTTTGAGGTGGTCCCGTTCTTTTTTGGGGTGTTTTTGACATATTTTGGGGTCTCCGTTGGTTTTTGTTAGGTTCTTGTTTTCATCATGGTGAAAACGGGCAAATTGTGGGTTTTGGAGAACATCAGGTAGGTTTATGAGGACTTTTGGGGCAGATTCATGGTTTTTAGGGTTTTCTTCTGTTTTTTTTTTCTAGTGATCCAGTTGTTTTTCAGCGTGTTTTTAACGTGTTTTGGGTTCTCCGTTGGGTTTCATTGGGTTTTCCGTGGTCATCATGGTGGAAATGTTTAAATTGTGTGTTTTGGAGAACATCAGGTAGATTTAGGGTGTTTTTTGAGTGGATTTATGGTTTTGGGGGATTTTGTTCCAGTTTTGGGGTGATCCCGTTCTTTTTTGGGGTGTTTCTGACGTGTTTTGGGTTCTCCGTTGGGTTTCGTTGGGTTTTCCGTTGGCATCATGGTGGAAAAGTGTAAATTGTTGGTTTTGGAGAACATCAGGTAGGTTTATGAGGACTTTTGGGGCAGATTCAAGGTTTTTAGGGTTTTCTTCTGTTTTTTTTTTTTTTTTTTTTTTTTTTTTTTTTTGATCCAGTTGATTTTCGGCGTGTTTTTGACGTGTTTTGGGTTCTCCGTTGGATTTCGTTGGGTTTTCCGTGGTCATCATGGTGGAAAAGTGTAAATTGCGTGTTTTGGAGAACATCAGGTAGGTTTAGGGGGACTTTTGGGGTGGATTCATGGTATTTGCGGTTTTCTTTTTTTTTTTTTCGGGGGGGTGATCCAATTCATTTTTGGGGTGTTTTTGACTTGTTTTGGGGTCTCCGTTGGGTTTTAGTTGGATTCTCGTTGGTCCTTAAGGTAAATGGGAATGGATTGTGGGTTTTGAAGAAGATCAGGTGAGATTAGGGTGGTTTTGAGGGGAAATTCATAGTTTTTGGTGTCTTTTCTTCTGATCCAGTTCTTTTTTGGCATGTTTTTGACGTGTTTTGGGGTCTCTGTTTTGCTTCGTTGGGTTTTCCGTGGTCATCATGGTGGAAAAGTGTAAATTGTGTGTTTTGGAGAACATCAGGTAGGTATATGAGGACTTTGGGGGCAGATTCAAGGTTTTTAGGGTTTTCTTCTGTTTTTTCTAGTGATCCAGTTGTTTTTCGGCGTGTTTTTTGATGTGTTTTGTGTTCTCCATTGTGTTTCGTTGGGTTTTCCGTGGTCATCATGGTGGAAAAGTGTAAATTGTGGGTTTTGGAGAACATCAGGTAGGTTTAGGGGGACTTTTGGGGTGGATTCATTATATTTGTTTTTTTTCTGTTTTTTTTTTTTTTCTTTTTTTTTTTTTTTTTTTTTTTTGAGGTGATCCCGTTCTTTTTTGGGGTGTTTTTGATGTGTTTTGGGTTCTCCGTTGGGTTTTGTGGGGTTCTTGTTGGTCATCATGTTGGAAAAGTGTAAATTGTGGATTTTGGAGAATATCAGGTGAGTTTAAGTTTTTCTGGGTGGTGAATCTATGGTTTTGGGGGAATTCTTCTGTTTTTTTAGCGTTTTCTTCTGTTTTTTGAGATGATCCCGTTCTTTTTTGGGGTGTTTTTGACGTGTTTTGGGTTCTCCGTTGGGTTTCATTGGGTTTTCCGTGGTCATCATGGTGGAAAAGTGTAAATTGTGGGTTTTGGAGAACATCAGGTAGATTTAGGGTGTTTTATGAGTGGATGTATGGTTTTGGGGGATTTTGTTCAAATTTTGGGGTGATCCCGTTCTTGTTTGTGGCGTTTTTGGCGTGTTTTGGGTTCTCCGTTGGGTTTCGTTGGGTTTTCCGTGGTCATCATGGTGGAAAAGTGTAAATTGCGTGTTTTGGAGAACATCAGGTAGGTTTAGGGGGACTTTTGGGGCAGATTCATGGTTTTTAGGGTTTTCTTCTGTTTTTTTTTCTAGTGATCCAGTTGTTTTTCGGCGTGTTTTTGACGTGTTTTGGGTTCTCCGTTGGGTTTCATTGGGTTTTTCGTGGTCATCATGGTGGAAAAGTTTAAATTGTGGGTTTTGGAGAACATCAGGTAGGTTTAGGGGCACTTTTGGGGTGGATTCATGGTATTTGGTTTTTTTTTTCTGTTTTTTTTTTTGAGGTGATCCCGTTCTTTTTAGGGGTGTTTTTGATGTGTTTTGGGGTCTCCGTTGGGTTTTGTGGGGTTCTTGTTGTTCATCATGGTGAAAACGGGTAAATTGTGGGTATTGGAGAACATCAGGTAGGTTTAGGGGGACTTTTGGGGTGGATCAATGGCTTTTAGGCTTTTCTTTCGGTTTTGGGGGTGATCCCGCTTTTTTTTGTGGTGTTTTTGACGTGTTTTGGGGTTTCCGTTGGGTTTCGTTGATTTCCTAATGTGTTTTAAGTTTGTTGGGAGTGGACTTTGGGATTTGGAGAACATCAGGTAGGTTTAGGGGGACTTTTGGGGTGGATTCATGGTATTTGGGGTTTTCTTCTGTTTTTTTGGGGGGAGTGATTCAATTCATTTTTGGGGTGTTTTTGACGTGTTTTGGGGTTTCTGTTGGGTTTCGTTGAGTTCCTAATGGGTTTTATGGTGGTTGGGAGTGGACATTTGGATTTGGAGAACATCAGGTACGTTTAGAGTGGTTTTGGGATTGGATCCGTGCTTTTTGGGGTTTTCTTTCGTTTTTGGGGGTGATCCTGTTCTTGTTTGTCGTGTTTTTGACGTGTTTTGTGGTCTCTGTTTTGTTTCGTTGTGTTTTCCTTGTTCATTTTGGTGGAAAAGTCTGAATAGTGTGTTTTGGAGAACATCAGGTATGTTTAGGGCGTTTTTGGGATTTGATCCGTGCTTTTTGGGGATTTTGTTCCAGTTTTGGGGGTGATTCCGTTCTTGTTTGTGGCGTTTTTGACGTGTTTTGGGTTCTCCGTTGGGTTTCATTGGGTTTTCCATGGTCATCATGGTGGAAAAGTTTAAATTGTGTGTTTTGGAGAACATCAGGTAGATTTAGGGTGTTTTTTGAGTGGATGTATGGTTTTGGGGGATTTTGTTCAAATTTTGGGGTGATCCCGTTCTTTTTTGGGGTGTTTCTGACGTGTTTTGGGTTCTTCGTTGGGTTTCGTTGGGTTTTCCGTGTGCATCATGGTGGAAAAGTGTAAATTGTGGGTTTTGGAGAACATCAGGAAGGTTTAGGGGCACTTTTGGGGCTTATTCAAGGTTTTTAGGGTTTTCTTCTGTTTTTTTCTAGTGATCCAGTTGTTTTTTGGCATGTTTTTGACGTGTTTTGGGGTCTCCGTAGGGTTTCATTGGGTTTTTCGTTGTCATCATGGTGGAAAAGTGTAAATTGTGGGTAATGGAGAACATCAGGTAGGTTTAGGGGGACTTTTGGGGTGGATCAATGGCTTTTAGGCTTTTCTTTCGGTTTTGGGGGTGATCCCGCTTTTTTTTGTGGTGTTTTTGACGTGTTTTGGGGTTTCCGTTGGGTTTCGTTGATTTCCTAATGTGTTTTAAGTTTGTTGGGAGTGGACTTTGGGATTTGGAGAACATCAGGTAGGTTTAGGGGGACTTTTGGGGTGGATTCATGGTATTTGGGGTTTTCTTCTGTTTTTTTGGGGGGAGTGATTCAATTCATTTTTGGGGTGTTTTTGACTTGTTTTGGGGTCTCCGTTGGGTTTTGTTGGGTTCTTGTTGGTCATCATGTTGGAAAAGTGTAAATTGCGTGTTTTGGAGAACATCAGGTAGGTTTAGTGTCGTTCTGGGGTGGATCTATGTTTTTTGGGGATTTTCTTCCAGTTTTGGGGGTGATTCCGTTCTTGTTTGGGGTGTTTTTGACGTGTTTTGTGGTCTCTGTTTTGCTTCGTTGGGTTTTCCGTGGTCATCATGGTGGAAAAGTGTAAATTGTGGGTTTTGGAGAACATCAGGTAGGTATATGAGGACTTTGGGGGCAGATTCAAGGTTTTTAGGGTTTTCTTCTGTTTTTTCTAGTGATCCAGTTGTTTTTCGGCGTGTTTTTTGATGTGTTTTGTGTTCTCCATTGTGTTTCGTTGGGTTTTCCGTGGTCATCATGGTGGAAGAGTGTAAATTGTGGGTTTTGGAGAACATCAGGTAGGTTTAGGGGGACTTTTGGGGTGGATTCATTATATTTGTTTTTTTTCTGTTTTTTTTTTCTTTTTTTTTTTTTTTTTTTTTTTGAGGTGATCCCGTTCTTTTTTGGGGTGTTTTTGATGTGTTTTGGGGTCTCCGTTGGGTTTTGTGGGGTTCTTGTTGGTCATCATGTTGGAAAAGTGTAAATTGTGGATTTTGGAGAATATCAGGTGAGTTTAAGTTTTTCTGGGTGGTGAATCTATGGTTTTGGGGGAATTCTTCTGTTTTTTTAGCGTTTTCTTCTGTTTTTTGAGATGATCCCGTTCTTTTTTGGGGTGTTTTTGACGTGTTTTGGGTTCTCCGTTGGGTTTCATTGGGTTTTCCGTGGTCATCATGGTGGAAAAGTGTAAATTGTGGGTTTTGGAGAACATCAGGTAGTTTTAGGGTGTTTTTTGAGTGGATGTATGGTTTTGGGGGATTTTGTTCAAATTTTGGGGTGATCCCGTTCTTGTTTGTTGCGTTTTTGGCGTGTTTTGGGTTCTCCGTTGGGTTTCGTTGGGTTTTCCGTGGTCATCATGGTGGAAAAGTGTAAATTGCGTGTTTTGGAGAACATCAGGTAGGTTTAGGGGGACTTTTGGGGCAGATTCATGGTTTTTAGGGTTTTCTTCTGTTTTTTCTAGTGATCCAGTTGTTTTTCGGCGTGTTTTTGACGTGTTTTGGGTTCTCCGTTGGGTTTCATTGGGTTTTTCGTGGTCATCATGGTGGAAAAGTTTAAATTGTGGGTTTTGGAGAACATCAGGTAGGTTTAGGGGGACTTTTGGGGTGGATTCATGGTATTTGTTTTTTTTTTCTGGTTTTTTTTTTGAGGTGATCCCGTTCTTTTTTGGGGTGTTTTTGATGTGTTTTGGGGTCTCCGTTGGGTTTTGTTGGGTTCTTGTTGTTCATCATGGTGAAAACGGGTAAATTGTGGGTATTGGAGAACATCAGGTTGGTTTAGGGGGACTTTTGGGGTGGATCAATGGCTTTTAGGCTTTTCTTTCGGTTTTGGGGGTGATCCCGCTTTTTTTTGTGGTGTTTTTGACGTGTTTTGGGGTTTCCGTTGGGTTTCGTTGATTTCCTAATGTGTTTTAAGTTTGTTGGGAGTGGACTTTGGGATTTGGAGAACATCAGGTAGGTTTAGGGGGACTTTTGGGGTGGATTCATGGTATTTGGGGTTTTCTTCTGTTTTTTTGGGGGGAGTGATTCAATTCATTTTTGGGGTGTTTTTGACTTGTTTTGGGATCTCCGTTGGGTTTTAGTTGGATTCTCGTTGGTCCTTAAGGTAAATGGGAATGGATTGTGCGCTTTTGAAGAAGATCAGGTGAGTTTAGGGTGGTTTTGCGGGGAAATTCATAGTTTTTGGTGTCTTTTCTTCTGATCCAGTTCTTGTTTGGGGTGTTTTTGACGTGTTTTGGGGTTTCCGTTGGGTTTCGTTGAGTTCCTAATGGGTTTTATGGTGGTTGGGAGTGGACATTTGGATTTGGAGAACATCAGGTACGTTTAGAGTGGTTTTGGGATTGGATCCGTGCTTTTTGGGGTTTTCTTTCGTTTTGGGGGTAATCCTGTTCTTGTTTGGGGTGTTTTTGACGTGTTTTGTGGTCTCTGTTTTGTTTCGTTGTGTTTTCCTTGTTCATTTTAGTGGAAAAGGCTGAATAGTGGGTTTTGGAGAACATCAGGTATGTTTAGGACGTTTTTGGGATTTGATCCGTGCTTTTTGGGGATTTTGTTCCAGTTTTGGGGGTGATTCAGTTCTTGTTTGGGGTGTTTTTAATGTGTTTTGGGTTCTCCGTTGGGTTTCGTTGGGTTTTCCGTGGTCATCATGTTGGAAAAGTGTAAATTGCGTGTTTTGGAGAACATCAGGTAGGTTTAGGGGGACTTTTGGTGCAGATTCATGGTTTTTAGGGTTTTCTTCTGTTTTTTCTAGTGATCCAGTTGTTTTTCGGCGTGTTTTTGACGTGTTTTGGGTTCTCCGTTGGGTTTCATTGGGTTTTTCGTGGTCATCATGGTGGAAAAGTGTAAATTGTGGGTTTTGGAGAACATCAGGTAGGTTTAGGGGAACTTTTGGGGTGGATTCATGGTATTTGTTTTGTTTTGTTTGTTTTTTTTTTTGAGGTGATCCCGTTCATTTTTGGGGTGTTTTTGATGTGTTTTGGGGTCTCCGTTGGGTTTTGTGGGGTTCTTGTTGTTCATCATGGTGAAAACGGGTAAATTGTGGGTATTGGAGAACATCAGGTAGGTTTAGGGGGACTTTTGGGGTGGATCAATGGCTTTTAGGCTTTTCTTTCGGTTTTGGGGGTGATCCCGCTTTTTTTTGTGGTGTTTTTGACGTGTTTTGGGGTTTCCGTTGGGTTTCGTTGATTTCCTAATGTGTTTTAAGTTTGTTGGGAGTGGACTTTGGGATTTGGAGAACATCAGGTAGGTTTAGTGTGTTTTTGGGTGGATCTATGGTATTTGGGTTTTTCTTCTGTTTTTTTGGGGGGAGTGATCCAATTCATTTTTGGGGTGTTTTTGACTTGTTTTGGGGTCTCCGTTGGGTTTTAGTTGGATTCTCGTTGGTCCTTAAGGTAAATGGGAATGGATTGTGGGTTTTGAAGAAGATCAGGTGAGTTTAGGGTGGTTTTGCGGGGAAATTCATAGTTTTTGGTGTCTTTTCTTCTGATCCAGTTTTTTTCTGGGGTGTTTTTGACGTGTTTTGGGTTCTCCGTTGGATTTCGTTGGGTTTTCCGTTGGCATCATGGTGGAAAAGTGTAAATTGTGGGTTTTGGAGAACATCAGGTAGGTTTAGGGGGACTTTTGGGGTGGATTCATGGTATTTGTTTTTTTTTTTCTGTTTTTTTTTGGGGTGATCCCGTTCTTTTTTGGGGTGTTTTTGATGTGTTTTGGGGTCTCCGTTGGGTTTTGTTGGGTTCTTGTTGGTCATCATGTTGGAAAAGTGTAAATTGTGGGTTTTGGAGAATATCAGGTGAGTTTAAGTTTTTTTGGGTGGTGTATCTATGGTTTCGGGGAATTCTTCTGTTTTTTTTTTTTAGCGTTTTCTTCTGTTTTTGAGGTGGTCCCGTTCTTTTTTGGGGTGTTTTTGACATATTTTGGGGTCTCCGTTGGTTTTTGTTAGGTTCTTGTTTTCATCATGGTGAAAACGGGCAAATTGTGGGTTTTGGAGAACATCAGGTAGGTTTATGAGGACTTTTGGGGCAGATTCATGGTTTTTAGGGTTTTCTTCTGTTTTTTTTTTTCTAGTGATCCAGTTGTTTTTCAGCGTGTTTTTAACGTGTTTTGGGTTCTCCGTTGGGTTTCATTGGGTTTTCCGTGGTCATCATGGTGGAAAAGTTTAAATTGTGTGTTTTGGAGAACATCAGGTAGATTTAGGGTGTTTTTTGAGTGGATTTATGGTTTTGGGGGATTTTGTTCCAGTTTTGGGGTGATCCCGTTCTTTTTTGGGGTGTTTCTGACGTGTTTTGGGTTCTCCGTTGGGTTTCGTTGGGTTTTCCGTTGTCATCATGGTGGAAAAGTGTAAATTGTTGGTTTTGGAGAACATCAGGTAGGTTTATGAGGACTTTTGGGGCAGATTCAAGGTTTTTAGGGTTTTCTTCTGTTTTTTTTTTTTTGTTTTTTTTTTGTTTTTTTTTTGATCCAGTTGTTTTTCGGCGTGTTTTTGACGTGTTTTGGGTTCTCCGTTGGATTTCGTTGGGTTTTCCGTGGTCATCATGGTGGAAAAGTGTAAATTGCGTGTTTTGGAGAACATCAGGTAGGTTTAGGGGGACTTTTGGGGTGGATTCATGGTATTTGCGGTTTTCTTTTTTTTTTTTTTCGGGGGGGTGATCCAATTCATTTTTGGGGTGTTTTTGACTTGTTTTGGGGTCTCCGTTGGGTTTTAGTTGGATTCTCGTTGGTCCTTAAGGTAAATGGGAATGGATTGTGGGTTTTGAAGAAGATCAGGTGAGATTAGGGTGGTTTTGAGGGGAAATTCATAGTTTTTGGTGTCTTTTCTTCTGATCCAGTTCTTTTTTGGCATGTTTTTGACGTGTTTTGGGGTCTCTGTTTTGCTTCGTTGGGTTTTCCGTGGTCATCATGGTGGAAAAGTTTAAATTGTGTGTTTTGGAGAACATCAGGTAGATTTAGGGTGTTTTTTGAGTGGATTTATGGTTTTGGGGGATTTTGTTCCAGTTTTGGGGTGATCCCGTTCTTTTTTGGGGTGTTTCTGACGTGTTTTGGGTTCTCCGTTGGGTTTCGTTGGGTTTTCCGTTGTCATCATGGTGGAAAAGTGTAAATTGTTGGTTTTGGAGAACATCAGGTAGGTTTATGAGGACTTTTGGGGCAGATTCAAGGTTTTTAGGGTTTTCTTCTGTTTTTTTTTTTTGTTTTTTTTTTTGTTTTTTTTTGATCCAGTTGTTTTTCGGCGTGTTTTTGACGTGTTTTGGGTTCTCCGTTGGATTTCGTTGGGTTTTCCGTGGTCATCATGGTGGAAAAGTGTAAATTGCGTGTTTTGGAGAACATCAGGTAGGTTTAGGGGGACTTTTGGGGTGGATTCATGGTATTTGCGGTTTTCTTTTTTTTTTTTTTCGGGGGGGTGATCCAATTCATTTTTGGGGTGTTTTTGACTTGTTTTGGGGTCTCCGTTGGGTTTTAGTTGGATTCTCGTTGGTCCTTAAGGTAAATGGGAATGGATTGTGGGTTTTGAAGAAGATCAGGTGAGATTAGGGTGGTTTTGAGGGGAAATTCATAGTTTTTGGTGTCTTTTCTTCTGATCCAGTTCTTTTTTGGCATGTTTTTGACGTGTTTTGGGGTCTCTGTTTTGCTTCGTTGGGTTTTCCGTGGTCATCATGGTGGAAAAGTGTAAATTGTGTGTTTTGGAGAACATCAGGTAGGTATATGAGGACTTTGGGGGCAGATTCAAGGTTTTTAGGGTTTTCTTCTGTTTTTTCTAGTGATCCAGTTGTTTTTCGGCGAGTTTTTTGATGTGTTTTGTGTTCTCCATTGTGTTTCGTTGGGTTTTCCGTGGTCATCATGGTGGAAGAGTGTAAATTGTGGGTTTTGGAGAACATCAGGTAGGTTTAGGGGGACTTTTGGGGTGGATTCATTATATTTGTTTTTTTTCTGTTTTTTTTTTTTCTTTTTTTTTTTTTTTTTTTTTTGAGGTGATCCCGTTCTTTTTTGGGGTGTTTTTGATGTGTTTTGGGGTCTCCGTTGGGTTTTGTGGGGTTCTTGTTGGTCATCATGTTGGAAAAGTGTAAATTGTGGATTTTGGAGAATATCAGGTGAGTTTAAGTTTTTCTGGGTGGTGAATCTATGGTTTTGGGGGAATTCTTCTGTTTTTTTAGCGTTTTCTTCTGTTTTTTGAGATGATCCCGTTCTTTTTTGGGGTGTTTTTGACGTGTTTTGGGTTCTCCGTTGGGTTTCATTGGGTTTTCCGTGGTCATCATGGTGGAAAAGTGTAAATTGTGGGTTTTGGAGAACATCAGGTAGATTTAGGGTGTTTTATGAGTGGATGTATGGTTTTGGGGGATTTTGTTCAAATTTTGGGGTGATCCCGTTCTTGTTTGTGGCGTTTTTGGCGTGTTTTGGGTTCTCCGTTGGGTTTCGTTGGGTTTTCCGTGGTCATCATGGTGGAAAAGTGTAAATTGCGTGTTTTGGAGAACATCAGGTAGGTTTAGGGGGACTTTTGGGGCAGATTCATGGTTTTTAGGGTTTTCTTCTGTTTTTTTTTCTAGTGATCCAGTTGTTTTTCGGCGTGTTTTTGACGTGTTTTGGGTTCTCCGTTGGGTTTCATTGGGTTTTTCGTGGTCATCATGGTGGAAAAGTTTAAATTGTGGGTTTTGGAGAACATCAGGTAGGTTTAGGGGCACTTTTGGGGTGGATTCATGGTATTTGGTTTTTTTTTCTGTTTTTTTTTTTGAGGTGATCCCGTTCTTTTTTGGGGTGTTTTTGATGTGTTTTGGGGTCTCCGTTGGGTTTTGTTGGGTTCTTGTTGTTCATCATGGTGAAAACGGGTAAATTGTGGGTATTGGAGAACATCAGGTAGGTTTAGGGGGACTTTTGGGGTGGATCAATGGCTTTTAGGCTTTTCTTTCGGTTTTGGGGGTGATCCCGCTTTTTTTTGTGGTGTTTTTGACGTGTTTTGGGGTTTCCGTTGGGTTTCGTTGATTTCCTAATGTGTTTTAAGTTTGTTGGGAGTGGACTTTGGGATTTGGAGAACATCAGGTAGGTTTAGGGGGACTTTTGGGGTGGATTCATGGTATTTGGGGTTTTCTTCTGTTTTTTTGGGGGGAGTGATTCAATTCATTTTTGGGGTGTTTTTGACTTGTTTTGGGATCTCCGTTGGGTTTTAGTTGGATTCTCGTTGGTCCTTAAGGTAAATGGGAATGGATTTTGGGTTTTGAAGAAGATCAGGTGAGTTTAGGGTGGTTTTGCGGGGAAATTCATAGTTTTTGGTGTCTTTTCTTCTGATCCAGTTCTTTTCTGGGGTGTTTCTGACGTGTTTTGGGGTTTCCGTTGGGTTTCGTTGAGTTCCTAATGGGTTTTATGGTGGTTGGGAGTGGACATTTGGATTTGGAGAACATCAGGTATGTTTAGGGCGTTTTTGGGATTTGATCCGTGCTTTTTGGGGATTTTGTTCCAGTTTTGGGGGTGATTCCGTTCTTGTTTGGGGTGTTTTTGACGTGTTTTGGGTTCTCCGTTGGGTTTCGTTGGGTTTTCCGTGGTCATCATGGTGGAAAAGTGTAAATTGTGGGTTTTGGAGAACATCAGGTAGGTTTAGGGGGACTTTTGGGGCAGATTCATGGTTTTTAGGGTTTTCTTCTGTTTTTTTTCTAGTGATCCAGTTGTTTTTCGGCATGTTTTTGACGTGTTTTGGGTTCTCCGTTGGGTTTCGTTGGGTTTTCCGTGGTCATCATGGTGGAAAAGTGTAAATTGTGGGTTTTGGAGAACATCAGGTAGGTTTAGGGGGACTTTTGGGGTGGATTCATGGTATTTGTTTTTTTTTTTTTTTTTTTTTTTTTTTGAGGTGATCCCGTTCATTTTTGGGGTGTTTTTGATGTGTTTTGGGGTCTCCGTTGGGTTTTGTGGGGTTCTTGTTGGTCATCATGTTGGAAAAGTGTAAATTGTGGGTTTTGGAGAATATCAGGTAAGTTTAAGTTTTTCTGGGTGGTGAATCTATGATTTTGGGGGAATTCTTCTGTTTTTTTAGCGTTTTCTTCTGTTTTTTGAGATGATCCCGTTCTTTTTTGGGGTGTTTTTGACGTGTTTTGTGGTCTCCGTTGGGTTTTGTTGGGTTCTTGTTGTTCATCATGGTGAAAACGGGTAAATTGTGGGTTTTGGAGAACATCAGGTAGGTTTAGGGGAACTTTTGGGGTGGATTCATGGTATTTGTTTTGTTTTGTTTGTTTTTTTTTTTTGAGGTGATCCCGTTCATTTTTGGGGTGTTTTTGATGTGTTTTGGGGTCTCCGTTGGGTTTTGTGGGGTTCTTGTTGTTCATCATGGTGAAAACGGGTAAATTGTGGGTATTGGAGAACATCAGGTAGGTTTAGGGGGACTTTTGGGGTGGATCAATGGCTTTTAGGCTTTTCTTTCGGTTTTGGGGGTGATCCCGCTTTTTTTTGTGGTGTTTTTGACGTGTTTTGGGGTTTCCGTTGGGTTTCGTTGATTTCCTAATGTGTTTTAAGTTTGTTGGGAGTGGACTTTGGGATTTGGAGAACATCAGGTAGGTTTAGGGGGACTTTTGGGGTGGATTCATGGTATTTGGGGTTTTCTTCTGTTTTTTTGGGGGGAGTGATTCAATTCATTTTTGGGGTGTTTTTGACTTGTTTTGGGGTCTCCGTTGGGTTTTGTTGGGTTCTTGTTGGTCATCATGTTGGAAAAGTGTAAATTGCGTGTTTTGGAGAACATCAGGTAGGTTTAGTGTCGTTTTGGGTTGGATCTATGTTTTTTGGGGATTTTCTTCCAGTTTTGGGGGTGATTCCGTTCTTGTTTGGGGTGTTTTTGACTTGTTTTGGGGTCTCCGTTGGGTTTTAGTTGGATTCTCTTTGGTCCTTAAGGTAAATGGGAATGGATTGTGCGCTTTTGAAGAAGATCAGGTGAGTTTAGGGTGGTTTTGCGGGGAAATTCATAGTTTTTGGTGTCTTTTCTTCTGATCCAGTTCTTGTTTGGGGTGTTTTTGACGTGTTTTGGGGTTTCCGTTGGGTTTCGTTGAGTTCCTAATGGGTTTTATGGTGGTTGGGAGTGGACATTTGGATTTGGAGAACATCAGGTACGTTTAGAGTGGTTTTGGGATTGGATCCGTGCTTTTTGGGGTTTTCTTTCGTTTTGGGGGTAATCCTGTTCTTGTTTGGGGTGTTTTTGACGTGTTTTGTGGTCTCTGTTTTGTTTCGTTGTGTTTTCCTTGTTCATTTTAGTGGAAAAGGCTGAATAGTGGGTTTTGGAGAACATTAGGTATGTTTAGGACGTTTTTGGGATTTGATCCGTGCTTTTTGGGGATTTTGTTCCAGTTTTGGGGGTGATTCAGTTCTTGTTTGGGGTGTTTTTAACGTGTTTTGGGTTCTCCGTTGGGTTTCGTTGGGTTTTCCGTGGTCATCATGTTGGAAAAGTGTAAATTGCGTGTTTTGGAGAACATCAGGTAGGTTTAGGGGGACTTTTGGTGCAGATTCATGGTTTTTAGGGTTTTCTTCTGTTTTTTCTAGTGATCCAGTTGTTTTTCGGCGTGTTTTTGACGTGTTTTGGGTTCTCCGTTGGGTTTCATTGGGTTTTTCGTGGTCATCGTGGTGGAAAAGTGTAAATTGTGGGTTTTGGAGAACATCAGGTAGGTTTAGGGGAACTTTTGGGGTGGATTCATGGTATTTGTTTTGTTTTGTTTGTTTTTTTTTTTTGAGGTGATCCCGTTCATTTTTGGGGTGTTTTTGATGTGTTTTGGGGTCTCCGTTGGGTTTTGTGGGGTTCTTGTTGTTCATCATGGTGAAAACGGGTAAATTGTGGGTATTGGAGAACATCAGGTAGGTTTAGGGGGACTTTTGGGGTGGATCAATGGCTTTTAGGCTTTTCTTTCGGTTTTGGGGGTGATCCCGCTTTTTTTTGTGGTGTTTTTGACGTGTTTTGGGGTTTCCGTTGGGTTTCGTTGATTTCCTAATGTGTTTTAAGTTTGTTGGGAGTGGACTTTGGGATTTGGAGAACATCAGGTAGGTTTAGGGGGACTTTTGGGGTGGATTCATGGTATTTGGGGTTTTCTTCTGTTTTTTTGGGGGGAGTGATCCAATTCATTTTTGGGGTGTTTTTGACTTGTTTTGGGGTCTCCGTTGGGTTTTAGTTGGATTCTCGTTGGTCCTTAAGGTAAATGGGAATGGATTGTGGGTTTTGAAGAAGATCAGGTGAGTTTAGGGTGGTTTTGCGGGGAAATTCATAGTTTTTGGTGTCTTTTCTTCTGATCCAGTTTTTTTCTGGGGTGTTTTTGACGTGTTTTGGGTTCTCCGTTGGGTTTCGTTGGGTTTTTCGTGGTCATCATGGTGGAAAAGTTTAAATTGTGGGTTTTGGAGAACATCAGGTAGGTTTAGGGGCACTTTTGGGGTGGATTCATGGTATTTGGTTTTTTTTTCTGTTTTTTTTTTTGAGGTGATCCCGTTCTTTTTTGGGGTGTTTTTGATGTGTTTTGGGGTCTCCGTTGGGTTTTGTTGGGTTCTTGTTGTTCATCATGGTGAAAACGGGTAAAATGTGGGTATTGGAGAACATCAGGTAGGTTTAGGGGGACTTTTGGGGTGGATCAATGGCTTTTAGGCTTTTCTTTCGGTTTTGGGGGTGATCCCGCTTTTTTTTGTGGTGTTTTTGACGTGTTTTGGGGTTTCCGTTGGGTTTCGTTGATTTCCTAATGTGTTTTAAGTTTGTTGGGAGTGGACTTTGGGATTTGGAGAACATCAGGTAGGTTTAGGGGGACTTTTGGGGTGGATTCATGGTATTTGGGGTTTTCTTCTGTTTTTTTTTGGGGGGAGTGATTCAATTCATTTTTGGGGTGTTTTTGACTTGTTTTGGGATCTCCGTTGGGTTTTAGTTGGATTCTCGTTGGTCCTTAAGGTAAATGGGAATGGATTGTGGGTTTTGAAGAAGATCAGGTGAGTTTAGGGTGGTTTTGCGGGGAAATTCATAGTTTTTGGTGTCTTTTCTTCTGATCCAGTTCTTTTCTGGGGTGTTTCTGACGTGTTTTGGGGTTTCCGTTGGGTTTCGTTGAGTTCCTAATGGGTTTTATGGTGGTTGGGAGTGGACATTTGGATTTGGAGAACATCAGGTATGTTTAGGGCGTTTTTGGTATTTGATCCGTGCTTTTTGGGGATTTTGTTCCAGTTTTGGGGGTGATTCCGTTCTTGTTTGGGGTGTTTTTGACGTGTTTTGGGTTCTCCGTTGGGTTTCGTTGGGTTTTCCGTGGTCATCATGGTGGAAAAGTGTAAATTGTGGGTTTTGGAGAACATCAGGTAGGTTTAGGGGGACTTTTGGGGCAGATTCATGGTTTTTAGGGTTTTCTTCTGTTTTTTTTCTAGTGATCCAGTTGTTTTTCGGCATGTTTTTGACGTGTTTTGGGTTCTCCGTTGGGTTTCGTTGGGTTTTCCGTGGTCATCATGGTGGAAAAGTGTAAATTGTGGGTTTTGGAGAACATCAGGTAGGTTTAGGGGGACTTTTGGGGTGGATCAATGGCTTTTAGGCTTTTCTTTCGGTTTTGGGGGTGATCCCGCTTTTTTTTGTGGTGTTTTTGACGTGTTTTGGGGTTTCCGTTGGGTTTCGTTGATTTCCTAATGTGTTTTAAGTTTGTTGGGAGTGGACTTTGGGATTTGGAGAACATCAGGTAGGTTTAGGGGGACTTTTGGGGTGGATTCATGGTATTTGGGGTTTTCTTCTGTTTTTTTGGGGGGAGTGATTCAATTCATTTTTGGGGTGTTTTTGACTTGTTTTGGGGTCTCCGTTGGGTTTTGTTGGGTTCTTGTTGGTCATCATGTTGGAAAAGTGTAAATTGCGTGTTTTGGAGAACATCAGGTAGGTTTAGTGTCGTTTTGGGTTGGATCTTTGTTTTTTGGGGATTTTCTTCCAGTTTTGGGGGTGATTCCGTTCTTGTTTGGGGTGTTTTTGACTTGTTTTGGGGTCTCCGTTGGGTTTTAGTTGGATTCTCTTTGGTCCTTAAGGTAAATGGGAATGGATTGTGCGCTTTTGAAGAAGATCAGGTGAGTTTAGGGTGGTTTTGCGGGGAAATTCATAGTTTTTGGTGTCTTTTCTTCTGATCCAGTTCTTGTTTGGGGTGTTTTTGACGTGTTTTGGGGTTTCCGTTGGGTTTCGTTGAGTTCCTAATGGGTTTTATGGTGGTTGGGAGTGGACATTTGGATTTGGAGAACATCAGGTACGTTTAGAGTGGTTTTGGGATTGGATCCGTGCTTTTTGGGGTTTTCTTTCGTTTTGGGGGTAATCCTGTTCTTGTTTGGGGTGTTTTTGACGTGTTTTGTGGTCTCTGTTTTGTTTCGTTGTGTTTTCCTTGTTCATTTTAGTGGAAAAGGCTGAATAGTGGGTTTTGGAGAACATTAGGTATGTTTAGGACGTTTTTGGGATTTGATCCGTGCTTTTTGGGGATTTTGTTCCAGTTTTGGGGGTGATTCAGTTCTTGTTTGGGGTGTTTTTAACGTGTTTTGGGTTCTCCGTTGGGTTTCATTGGGTTTTCCGTGGTCATCATGTTGGAAAAGTGTAAATTGCGTGTTTTGGAGAACATCAGGTAGGTTTAGGGGGACTTTTGGTGCAGATTCATGGTTTTTAGGGTTTTCTTCTGTTTTTTCTAGTGATCCAGTTGTTTTTCGGCGTGTTTTTGACGTGTTTTGGGTTCTCCGTTGGGTTTCATTGGGTTTTTCGTGGTCATCGTGGTGGAAAAGTGTAAATTGTGGGTTTTGGAGAACATCAGGTAGGTTTAGGGGAACTTTTGGGGTGGATTCATGGTATTTGTTTTGTTTTGTTTGTTTTTTTTTTTGAGGTGATCCCGTTCATTTTTGGGGTGTTTTTGATGTGTTTTGGGGTCTCCGTTGGGTTTTGTGGGGTTCTTGTTGTTCATCATGGTGAAAACGGGTAAATTGTGGGTATTGGAGAACATCAGGTAGGTTTAGGGGGACTTTTGGGGTGGATCAATGGCTTTTAGGCTTTTCTTTCGGTTTTGGGGGTGATCCCGCTTTTTTTTGTGGTGTTTTTGACGTGTTTTGGGGTTTCCGTTGGGTTTCGTTGATTTCCTAATGTGTTTTAAGTTTGTTGGGAGTGGACTTTGGGATTTGGAGAACATCAGGTAGGTTTAGGGGGACTTTTGGGGTGGATTCATGGTATTTGGGGTTTTCTTCTGTTTTTTTGGGGGGAGTGATCCAATTCATTTTTGGGGTGTTTTTGACTTGTTTTGGGGTCTCCGTTGGGTTTTAGTTGGATTCTCGTTGGTCCTTAAGGTAAATGGGAATGGATTGTGGGTTTTGAAGAAGATCAGGTGAGTTTAGGGTGGTTTTGCGGGGAAATTCATAGTTTTTGGTGTCTTTTCTTCTGATCCAGTTTTTTTCTGGGGTGTTTTTGACGTGTTTTGGGTTCTCCGTTGGGTTTCGTTGGGTTTTTCGTGGTCATCATGGTGGAAAAGTTTAAATTGTGGGTTTTGGAGAACATCAGGTAGGTTTAGGGGCACTTTTGGGGTGGATTCATGGTATTTGGTTTTTTTTTCTGTTTTTTTTTTTGAGGTGATCCCGTTCTTTTTTGGGGTGTTTTTGATGTGTTTTGGGGTCTCCGTTGGGTTTTGTGGGGTTCTTGTTGTTCATCATGGTGAAAACGGGTAAAATGTGGGTATTGGAGAACATCAGGTAGGTTTAGGGGGACTTTTGGGGTGGATCAATGGCTTTTAGGCTTTTCTTTCGGTTTTGGGGGTGATCCCGCTTTTTTTTGTGGTGTTTTTGACGTGTTTTGGGGTTTCCGTTGGGTTTCGTTGATTTCCTAATGTGTTTTAAGTTTGTTGGGAGTGGACTTTGGGATTTGGAGAACATCAGGTAGGTTTAGGGGGACTTTTGGGGTGGATTCATGGTATTTGGGGTTTTCTTCTGTTTTTTTGGGGGGAGTGATTCAATTCATTTTTGGGGTGTTTTTGACTTGTTTTGGGATCTCCGTTGGGTTTTAGTTGGATTCTCGTTGGTCCTTAAGGTAAATGGGAATGGATTGTGGGTTTTGAAGAAGATCAGGTGAGTTTAGGGTGGTTTTGCGGGGAAATTCATAGTTTTTGGTGTCTTTTCTTCTGATCCAGTTCTTTTCTGGGGTGTTTCTGACGTGTTTTGGGGTTTCCGTTGGGTTTCGTTGAGTTCCTAATGGGTTTTATGGTGGTTGGGAGTGGACATTTGGATTTGGAGAACATCAGGTATGTTTAGGGCGTTTTTGGGATTTGATCCGTGCTTTTTGGGGATTTTGTTCCAGTTTTGGGGGTGATTCCGTTCTTGTTTGGGGTGTTTTTGACGTGTTTTGGGTTCTCCGTTGGGTTTCGTTGGGTTTTCCGTGGTCATCATGGTGGAAAAGTGTAAATTGTGGGTTTTGGAGAACATCAGGTAGGTTTAGGGGGACTTTTGGGGCAGATTCATGGTTTTTAGGGTTTTCTTCTGTTTTTTTTCTAGTGATCCAGTTGTTTTTCGGCATGTTTTTGACGTGTTTTGGGTTCTCCGTTGGGTTTCGTTGGGTTTTCCGTGGTCATCATGGTGGAAAAGTGTAAATTGTGGGTTTTGGAGAACATCAGGTAGGTTTAGGGGGACTTTTGGGGTGGATCAATGGCTTTTAGGCTTTTCTTTCGGTTTTGGGGGTGATCCCGCTTTTTTTTGTGGTGTTTTTGACGTGTTTTGGGGTTTCCGTTGGGTTTCGTTGATTTCCTAATGTGTTTTAAGTTTGTTGGGAGTGGACTTTGGGATTTGGAGAACATCAGGTAGGTTTAGGGGGACTTTTGGGGTGGATTCATGGTATTTGGGGTTTTCTTCTGTTTTTTTGGGGGGAGTGATTCAATTCATTTTTGGGGTGTTTTTGACTTGTTTTGGGGTCTCCGTTGGGTTTTGTTGGGTTCTTGTTGGTCATCATGTTGGAAAAGTGTAAATTGCGTGTTTTGGAGAACATCAGGTAGGTTTAGTGTCGTTTTGGGTTGGATCTATGTTTTTTGGGGATTTTCTTCCAGTTTTGGGGGTGATTCCGTTCTTGTTTGGGGTGTTTTTGACTTGTTTTGGGGTCTCCGTTGGGTTTTAGTTGGATTCTCTTTGGTCCTTAAGGTAAATGGGAATGGATTGTGCGCTTTTGAAGAAGATCAGGTGAGTTTAGGGTGGTTTTGCGGGGAAATTCATAGTTTTTGGTGTCTTTTCTTCTGATCCAGTTCTTGTTTGGGGTGTTTTTGACGTGTTTTGGGGTTTCCGTTGGGTTTCGTTGAGTTCCTAATGGGTTTTATGGTGGTTGGGAGTGGACATTTGGATTTGGAGAACATCAGGTACGTTTAGAGTGGTTTTGGGATTGGATCCGTGCTTTTTGGGGTTTTCTTTCGTTTTGGGGGTAATCCTGTTCTTGTTTGGGGTGTTTTTGACGTGTTTTGTGGTCTCTGTTTTGTTTCGTTGTGTTTTCCTTGTTCATTTTAGTGGAAAAGGCTGAATAGTGGGTTTTGGAGAACATTAGGTATGTTTAGGACGTTTTTGGGATTTGATCCGTGCTTTTTGGGGATTTTGTTCCAGTTTTGGGGGTGATTCAGTTCTTGTTTGGGGTGTTTTTAACGTGTTTTGGGTTCTCCGTTGGGTTTCGTTGGGTTTTCCGTGGTCATCGTGGTGGAAAAGTGTAAATTGCGTGTTTTGGAGAACATCAGGTAGGTTTAGGGGGACTTTTGGTGCAGATTCATGGTTTTTAGGGTTTTCTTCTGTTTTTTCTAGTGATCCAGTTGTTTTTCGGCGTGTTTTTGACGTGTTTTGGGTTCTCCGTTGGGTTTCATTGGGTTTTTCGTGGTCATCGTGGTGGAAAAGTGTAAATTGTGGGTTTTGGAGAACATCAGGTAGGTTTAGGGGAACTTTTGGGGTGGATTCATGGTATTTGTTTTGTTTTGTTTGTTTTTTTTTTTTGAGGTGATCCCGTTCATTTTTGGGGTGTTTTTGATGTGTTTTGGGGTCTCCGTTGGGTTTTGTGGGGTTCTTGTTGTTCATCATGGTGAAAACGGGTAAATTGTGGGTATTGGAGAACATCAGGTAGGTTTAGGGGGACTTTTGGGGTGGATCAATGGCTTTTAGGCTTTTCTTTCGGTTTTGGGGGTGATCCCGCTTTTTTTTGTGGTGTTTTTGACGTGTTTTGGGGTTTCCGTTGGGTTTCGTTGATTTCCTAATGTGTTTTAAGTTTGTTGGGAGTGGACTTTGGGATTTGGAGAACATCAGGTAGGTTTAGGGGGACTTTTGGGGTGGATTCATGGTATTTGGGGTTTTCTTCTGTTTTTTTGGGGGGAGTGATCCAATTCATTTTTGGGGTGTTTTTGACTTGTTTTGGGGTCTCCGTTGGGTTTTAGTTGGATTCTCGTTGGTCCTTAAGGTAAATGGGAATGGATTGTGGGTTTTGAAGAAGATCAGGTGAGTTTAGGGTGGTTTTGCGGGGAAATTCATAGTTTTTGGTGTCTTTTCTTCTGATCCAGTTTTTTTCTGGGGTGTTTTTGACGTGTTTTGGGTTCTCCGTTGGGTTTCGTTGGGTTTTTCGTGGTCATCATGGTGGAAAAGTTTAAATTGTGGGTTTTGGAGAACATCAGGTAGGTTTAGGGGCACTTTTGGGGTGGATTCATGGTATTTGGTTTTTTTTTCTGTTTTTTTTTTTGAGGTGATCCCGTTCTTTTTTGGGGTGTTTTTGATGTGTTTTGGGGTCTCCGTTGGGTTTTGTTGGGTTCTTGTTGTTCATCATGGTGAAAACGGGTAAAATGTGGGTATTGGAGAACATCAGGTAGGTTTAGGGGGACTTTTGGGGTGGATCAATGGCTTTTAGGCTTTTCTTTCGGTTTTGGGGGTGATCCCGCTTTTTTTTGTGGTGTTTTTGACGTGTTTTGGGGTTTCCGTTGGGTTTCGTTGATTTCCTAATGTGTTTTAAGTTTGTTGGGAGTGGACTTTGGGATTTGGAGAACATCAGGTAGGTTTAGGGGGACTTTTGGGGTGGATTCATGGTATTTGGGGTTTTCTTCTGTTTTTTTGGGGGGAGTGATTCAATTCATTTTTGGGGTGTTTTTGACTTGTTTTGTGTTCTCCGTTGGGTTTTAGTTGGATTCTCGTTGGTCCTTAAGGTAAATGGGAATGGATTGTGGGTTTTGAAGAAGATCAGGTGAGTTTAGGGTGGTTTTGCGGGGAAATTCATAGTTTTTGGTGTCTTTTCTTCTGATCCAGTTCTTTTCTGGGGTGTTTCTGACGTGTTTTGGGGTTTCCGTTGGGTTTCGTTGAGTTCCTAATGGGTTTTATGGTGGTTGGGAGTGGACATTTGGATTTGGAGAACATCAGGTATGTTTAGGGCGTTTTTGGGATTTGATCCGTGCTTTTTGGGGATTTTGTTCCAGTTTTGGGGGTGATTCCGTTCTTGTTTGGGGTGTTTTTGACGTGTTTTGGGTTCTCCGTTGGGTTTCGTTGGGTTTTCCGTGGTCATCATGGTGGAAAAGTGTAAATTGTGGGTTTTGGAGAACATCAGGTAGGTTTAGGGGACTTTTGGGGCAGATTCATGGTTTTTAGGGTTTTCTTCTGTTTTTTTTCTAGTGATCCAGTTGTTTTTCGGCATGTTTTTGACGTGTTTTGGGTTCTCCGTTGGGTTTCGTTGGTTTTTCCGTGGTCATCATGGTGGAAAAGTGTAAATTGTGGGTTTTGGAGAACATCAGGTAGGTTTAGGGGGACTTTTGGGGTGGATCAATGGCTTTTAGGCTTTTCTTTCGGTTTTGGGGGTGATCCCGCTTTTTTTTGTGGTGTTTTTGACGTGTTTTGGGGTTTCCGTTGGGTTTCGTTGATTTCCTAATGTGTTTTAAGTTTGTTGGGAGTGGACTTTGGGATTTGGAGAACATCAGGTAGGTTTAGGGGGACTTTTGGGGTGGATTCATGGTATTTGGGGTTTTCTTCTGTTTTTTGGGGGGAGTGATTCAATTCATTTTTGGGGTGTTTTTGACTTGTTTTGGGGTCTCCGTTGGGTTTTGTTGGGTTCTTGTTGGTCATCATGTTGGAAAAGTGTAATTGCGTGTTTTGGAGAACATCAGGTAGGTTAGTGTCGTTTTGGGTTGGATCTATGTTTTTTGGGGATTTTCTTCCAGTTTTGGGGGTGATTCCGTCTTGTTTTGGGTGTTTTTGACTTGTTTTGGGGTCTCCGTTGGGTTTTAGTTGGATTCTCTTTGGTCCTTAAGGTAAATGGGAATGGATTGTGCGCTTTGAAGAAGATCAGGTGAGTTTAGGGTGGTTTTGCGGGGAAATTCATAGTTTTTGGTGTCTTTTCTTCTGATCCAGTTCTTGTTTGGGGTGTTTTTGACGTGTTTTGGGGTTTCCCGTTGGGTTTCGTTGAGTTCCTAATGGGTTTTATGGTGGTTGGGAGTGGACATTTGGATTTGGAGAACATCAGGTACGTTTAGAGTGGTTTTGGGATTGGATCCGTGCTTTTTGGGGTTTTCTTTCGTTTTGGGGGTGTCCTGTTCTTGTTTGGGGTGTTTTTGACGTGTTTTGTGGTCTCTGTTTTGTTTCGTTGTGTTTTCCTTGTTCATTTTAGTGGAAAAGGCTGAATAGTGGGTTTTGGAGAACATCAGGTATGTTTAGGACGTTTTTGGGATTTGATCCGTGCTTTTTGGGGATTTTGTTCCAGTTTTGGGGGTGATTCAGTTCTTGTTTGGGGTGTTTTTAACGTGTTTTGGGTTCTCCGTTGGGTTTCGTTGGGTTTTCCGTGGTCATCATGTGGAAAAGTGTAAATTGCGTGTTTTGGAGAACATCAGGTAGGTTTAGGGGGACTTTTGGTGCAGATCATGGTTTTTAGGGTTTTCTTCTGTTTTTTCTAGTGATCCAGTTGTTTTTCGGCGTGTTTTTGACGTGTTTTGGGTTCTCCGTTGGGTTTCATTGGGTTTTTCGTGGTCATCATGGTGGAAAAGTGTAAATTGTGGGTTTTGGAGAACATCAGGTAGGTTTAGGGGAACTTTTGGGGTGGATTCATGGTATTTGTTTTGTTTGTTTGTTTTTTTTTTTTTGAGGTGATCCCGTTCATTTTTGGGGTGTTTTTGATGTGTTTTGGGGTCTCCGTTGGGTTTTGTGGGGGTTCTTGTTGTTCATCATGGTGAAAACGGGTAAATTGTGGGTATTGGAGAACATCAGGTAGGTTTAGGGGACTTTTGGGGTGGATCAATGGCTTTTAGGCTTTTCTTTCGGTTTTGGGGGTGATCCCGCTTTTTTGTGGTGTTTTTGACGTGTTTTGGGGTTTCCGTTGGGTTTCGTTGATTTCTAATGTGTTTTAAGTTTGTTGGGAGTGGACTTTGGGATTTGGAGAACATCAGGTAGGTTTAGTGTGTTTTTGGGTGGATCTATGGTATTTGGGTTTTTCTTCTGTTTTTTGGGGGGAGTGATCCAATTCATTTTTGGGTGTTTTTGACTTGTTTTGGGGTCTCCGTTGGGTTTTGTTGGGTTCTTGTTGGTCATCATGTTGGAAAAGTGTAAATTGCGTGTTTTGGAGAACATCAGGTAGGTTTAGTGTCGTTTTGGTTGGATCTATGTTTTTTGGGGATTTTCTTCCAGTTTTGGGGGTGATTCCGTTCTTGTTTGGGGTGTTTTTGACTTGTTTTGGGGTCTCCGTTGGGTTTTAGTTGGATTCTCTTTGGTCCTTAAGGTAAATGGGAATGGATTGTGCGCTTTTGAAGAAGATCAGGTGAGTTTAGGGTGGTTTTGCGGGGAAATTCATAGTTTTTGGTGTCTTTTCTTCTGATCCAGTTCTTGTTTGGGGTGTTTTTGACGTGTTTTGGGGTTTCCGTTGGGTTTCGTTGAGTTCCTAATGGGTTTTATGGTGGTTGGGAGTGGACATTTGGATTTGGAGAACATCAGGTACGTTTAGAGTGGTTTTGGGATTGGATCCGTGCTTTTTGGGGTTTTCTTTCGTTTTGGGGGTAATCCTGTTCTTGTTTGGGGTGTTTTTGACGTGTTTTGTGGTCTCTGTTTTGTTTCGTTGTGTTTTCCTTGTTCATTTTAGTGGAAAAGGCTGAATAGTGGGTTTTGGAGAACATTAGTATGTTTAGGACGTTTTTGGGATTTGATCCGTGCTTTTTGGGGATTTTGTTCCAGTTTTGGGGGTGATTCAGTTCTTGTTTGGGGTGTTTTTAACGTGTTTTGGGTTCTCCGTTGGGTTTCGTTGGGTTTTCCGTGGTCATCGTGGTGGAAAAGTGTAAATTGCGTGTTTTGGAGAACATCAGGTAGGTTTAGGGGGACTTTTGGTGCAGATTCATGGTTTTTAGGGTTTTCTTCTGTTTTTTCTAGTGATCCAGTTGTTTTTCGCGTGTTTTTGACGTGTTTTGGGTTCTCCGTTGGGTTTCATTGGGTTTTTCGTGGTCATCGTGGTGGAAAAGTGTAAATTGTGGGTTTTGGAGAACATCAGGTAGGTTTAGGGGAACTTTTGGGGTGGATTCATGGTATTTGTTTTGTTTTGTTTGTTTTTTTTTTTTGAGGTGATCCCGTTCATTTTTGGGGTGTTTTTGATGTGTTTTGGGGTCTCCGTTGGGTTTTGTGGGGTTCTTGTTGTTCATCATGGTGAAAACGGGTAAATTGTGGGTATTGGAGAACATCAGGTAGGTTTAGGGGGACTTTTGGGGTGGATCAATGGCTTTTAGGCTTTTCTTTCGGTTTTGGGGGTGATCCCGCTTTTTTTTGTGGTGTTTTTGACGTGTTTTGGGGTTTCCGTTGGGTTTCGTTGATTTCCTAATGTGTTTTAAGTTTGTTGGGAGTGGACTTTGGGATTTGGAGAACATCAGGTAGGTTTAGGGGGACTTTTGGGGTGGATTCATGGTATTTGGGGTTTTCTTCTGTTTTTTTGGGGGAGTGATCCAATTCATTTTTGGGGTGTTTTTGACTTGTTTTGGGGTCTCCGTTGGGTTTTAGTTGGATTCTCGTTGGTCCTTAAGGTAAATGGGAATGGATTGTGGGTTTTGAAGAAGATCAGGTGAGTTTAGGGTGGTTTTGCGGGGAAAT
>NW_028137116.1:420000-481226 GCF_965140915.1 Aythya marila | reverse complement strand
GGTGGTTTTGGGGTGGATCTATGGTTTTGGCGGATTTTCTTCCAGTTTTGGGGGTGATGCCGTTCTTGTTTGGGGTGCTTTTGACGTTTTTTGGGGTCTCTGTTGGGTTTTGTTGGGTTCTCGTTGGTCATCGTGTTGGAAAAGTGTAAATTGTGGGTTTTGGAGAACATCAGGTAGGTTTAGGGTGGTTTTGGGGTGGATCTATGGTTTTGGCGTATTTTCTTCCAGTTTTGGGGGTGATGCCGTTCTTGTTTGGGGTGTTTTTGACGTTTTTTGGGGTCTCTGTTGGGTTTAGTTGGGTTCTCGTTGGTCATCGTGTTGGAAAAGGGTAAATTGTGGGTTTTGGAGAACATCAGGTAGGTGTTGGGTGTTTTTGGGGTGGATCTATGGTTTTGGCGTATTTTCTTCCAGTTTTGGGGGTGATGCCGTTCTTGTTTGGGGTGTTTTTGACGTTTTTTGGGGTCTCTGTTGGGTTTAGTTGGGTTCTCGTTGGTCATCGTGTTGGAAAAGGGTAAATTGTTGGTTTTGGAGAACATCAGGTAGGTTTAGGGAGGTTTTGGGGTGGATCTATGGTTTTGGGGGATTTTCTTCCAGTTTTGGGGGTTATTCCGATATTTTTTGGGGTGTTTTTGACGTGTTTTGGGGTCTCCATTAGGTTTTGTTGTGTTTTTGTTGGTCATTATGTTAAATAGGAGTGGATTGTGGGTTTTGTAGAACATCAGGTAGGTTTAGGGTGGTTTTGGGGTGGATCTATGGTTTTGGGGGATTTTCTTCCAGTTTTGGGGGTGATGCCATTCTTGTTTGGGGTGCTTTTGACGTTTTTTGGGGTCTCTGTTGGGTTTTGTTGGGTTCTCGTTGGTCATCATAGTGGAAAAGTGTAAATTGTGGGTTTTGTAGAACATCAGGTAGGTTTAGGGTGTTTTTGGGGTGGATCTATGGTTTTGGGGGATTTTCTTCCAGTTTTGGGGGTGATGCCGATATTTTTTGGGGTGTTTTTGACGTGTTTTGGGGTCTCCATTAGGTTTTGTTGTGTTCTTGTTTGTCATTATGTTAAATAGGAGTGGATTGTGGGTTTTGGAGAAGATCAGGTAGGTTTAGGGTGGTTTTGGGGTGGATCTATGGTTTTGGGGGATTTTCTTCCAGTTTTGGGGGTGATGCCATTCTTGTTTGGGGTGCTTTTGACGTTTTTTGGGGTCTCTGTTGGGTTTTGTTGGGTTCTCGTTGGTCATCGTGTTGGAAAAGGGTAAATTGTGGGTTTTGGAGGACATCAGGCAGGTTTAGGGTGTCTTTGGGGTGGATCTATGGTTTTGGGGATTTTCTTCCAGTTTTGGTGGTGATGCCGTTCTTGTTTGGGGTGTTTTTGACGTTTTTTGGGGTCTCTGTTGGGTTTTGTTGGGTTCTCGTTGGTCATCGTGTTGGAGAAGTGTAAATTGTGGGTTTTGGAGAACATCAGGTAGGTGTTGGGTGTTTTTGGGGTGGATCTATGGTTTTGGCGTATTTTCTTCCAGTTTTGGGGGTGATGCCGTTCTTGTTTGGGGTGTTTTTGACGTTTTTTGGGGTCTCTGTTGGGTTTAGTTGGGTTCTCGTTGGTCATCGTGTTGGAAAAGGGTAAATTGTTGGTTTTGGAGAACATCAGGTAGGTTTAGGGAGGTTTTGGGGTGGATCTATGGTTTTGGGGGATTTTCTTCCAGTTTTGGGGGTGATGCCGTTCTTGTTTGGGGTGTTTTTGACGTGTTTTGGGGTCTCCATTAGGTTTTGTTGTGTTCTTGTTTGTCATTATGTTAAATAGGAGTGGATTGTGGGTTTTGGAGAACATCAGGTAGGTTTAGGGTGGTTTTGGGGTGGATCTATGGTTTTGGGGGATTTTCTTCCAGTTTTGGGGGTGATGCCGTTCTTGTTTGGGGTGCTTTTGACGTTTTTTGGGGTCTCTGTTGGGTTTTGTTGGGTTCTCGTTTGTCATCGTGTTGGAAAAGTGTAAATTGTGGGTTTTGGAGAACATCAGGTAGGTTTAGGGTGGTTTTGGGGTGGATCTATGGTTTTGGCGTATTTTCTTCCAGTTTTGGGGGTGATGCCGTTCTTGTTTGGGGTGTTTTTGACGTTTTTTGGGGTCTCTGTTGGGTTTAGTTGGGTTCTCGTTGGTCATCGTGTTGGAAAAGGGTAAATTGTGGGTTTTGGAGAACATCAGGTAGGTGTTGGGTGTTTTTGGGGTGGATCTATGGTTTTGGCGTATTTTCTTCCAGTTTTGGGGGTGATGCCGTTCTTGTTTGGGGTGTTTTTGACGTTTTTTGGGGTCTCTGTTGGGTTTAGTTGGGTTCTCGTTGGTCATCGTGTTGGAAAAGGGTAAATTGTTGGTTTTGGAGAACATCAGGTAGGTTTAGGGAGGTTTTGGGGTGGATCTATGGTTTTGGGGGATTTTCTTCCAGTTTTGGGGGTGATGCCGTTCTTGTTTGGGGTGTTTTTGACGTGTTTTGGGGTCTCCATTAGGTTTTGTTGTGTTCTTGTTTGTCATTATGTTAAATAGGAGTGGATTGTGGGTTTTGTAGAACATCAGGTAGGTTTAGGGTGGTTTTGGGGTGGATCTATGGTTTTGGCGTATTTTCTTCCAGTTTTGGGGGTGATGCCGTTCTTGTTTGGGGTGCTTTTGACGTTTTTTGGGGTCTCTGTTGGGTTTTGTTGGGTTCTCGTTGGTCATCGTGTTGGAGAAGGGTAAATTGTGGGTTTTGGAGGACATCAGGTAGGTTTAGGGTGGTTTTGGGGTGGATCTATGGTTTTGGCGGATTTTCTTCCAGTTTTGGGGGTGATGCCGATATTTTTTGGGGTGTTTTTGACGTGTTTTGGGGTCTCCATTAGGTTTTGTTGTGTTCTTGTTTGTCATTATGTTAAATAGGAGTGGATTGTGGGTTTTGGAGAACATCAGGTAGGTTTAGGGTGGTTTTGGGGTGGATCTATGGTTTTGGCGGATTTTCTTCCAGTTTTGGGGGTGATGCCGTTCTTGTTTGGGGTGCTTTTGACGTTTTTTGGGGTCTCTGTTGGGTTTTGTTGGGTTCTCGTTGGTCATCGTGTTGGAAAAGTGTAAATTGTGGGTTTTGGAGAACATCAGGTAGGTTTAGGGTGGTTTTGGGGTGGATCTATGGTTTTGGCGTATTTTCTTCCAGTTTTGGGGGTGATGCCGTTCTTGTTTGGGGTGTTTTTGACGTTTTTTGGGGTCTCTGTTGGGTTTAGTTGGGTTCTCGTTGGTCATCGTGTTGGAAAAGGGTAAATTGTGGGTTTTGGAGAACATCAGGTAGGTGTTGGGTGTTTTTGGGGTGGATCTATGGTTTTGGGGGATTTTCTTCCAGTTTTGGGGGTGATGCCGTTCTTGTTTGGGGTGTTTTTGACGTTTTTTGGGGTCTCTGTTGGGTTTAGTTGGGTTCTCGTTGGTCATCGTGTTGGAAAAGGGTAAATTGTTGGTTTTGGAGAACATCAGGTAGGTTTAGGGAGGTTTTGGGGTGGATCTATGGTTTTGGGGGATTTTCTTCCAGTTTTGGGGGTGATTCCGATATTTTTTGGGGTGTTTTTGACGTGTTTTGGGGTCTCCATTAGGTTTTGTTGTGTTTTTGTTGGTCATTATGTTAAATAGGAGTGGATTGTGGGTTTTGTAGAACATCAGGTAGGTTTAGGGTGGTTTTGGGGTGGATCTATGGTTTTGGGGGATTTTCTTCCAGTTTTGGGGGTGATGCCATTCTTGTTTGGGGTGCTTTTGACGTTTTTTGGGGTCTCTGTTGGGTTTTGTTGGGTTCTCGTTGGTCATCATAGTGGAAAAGTGTAAATTGTGGGTTTTGTAGAACATCAGGTAGGTTTAGGGAGGTTTTGGGGTGGATCTATGGTTTTGGGGGATTTTCTTCCAGTTTTGGGGGTGATGCCGATATTTTTTGGGGTGTTTTTGACGTGTTTTGGGGTCTCCATTAGGTTTTGTTGGGTTCTTGTTTGTCATTATGCTAAATAGGAGTGGATTGTGGGTTTTGGAGAACATCAGGTAGGTTTAGGGTGGTTTTGGGGTGGATCTATGGTTTTGGCGGATTTTCTTCCAGTTTTGGGGGTGATGCCGTTCTTGTTTGGGGTGCTTTTGACGTTTTTTGGGGTCTCTGTTGGGTTTTGTTGGGTTCTCGTTGGTCATCGTGTTGGAAAAGGGTAAATTGTGGGTTTTGGAGAACATCAGGTAGGTTTCGGGTGGTTTTGGGGTGGATCTATGGTTTTGGGGGATTTTCTTCCAGTTTTGGGGGTGATGCTGATATTGTTTGGGGTGTTTTTTAAGGTTTTTGGGGTCTCTGTTTGGTTTTGTTGGGTTCTCGTTGGTCATCATGGTGGAAAAGTGTAAATTGTGGGTTTTGTAGAACATCAGGTAGGTTTAGGGTGGTTTTGGGGTGGATATATGGTACTCAGTTTTTTTTTTTTTTTTGGGGGGGGGGGGGGGATGATCCTGGACTTTTTGTGTTGTTTTTGACGTGGTTTGGGGTCTCCATTGTGTTTCATTTTGGTTTTCCATGGTCATCGTGTTGTAAAAGTGTAAATTGTGGGTTTTGGAGAACTTCAGGTAGGTTTAGGTGGAGTTTTCACGTGGATTCATGGTATTTGGGGTTTTCTTCTATTTTTTTGCGTGATCCAGTTCTTTTTTGGGGTGTTTTTGACGTGTTTTGGGGTCTCTGTTGGGTTTGTTTGCTTCTCGTTGGTCATCGTGTTGGAAAAGGGTAAATTGTGGGTTTTGGAGGACATCAGGTAGGTTTAGGGTGGTTTTGGGGTGGATCTATGGTTTTGCGTATTTTCTTCCAGTTTTGGGGGTGATGCCGATATTTTTTGGGGTGTTTTTGACGTGTTTTGGGGTCTCCATTAGGTTTTGTTGTGTTCTTGTTTGTCATTATGTAAATAGGAGTGGATTGTGGGTTTTGGAGAACATCAGGTAGGTTTAGGGTGGTTTTGGGGTGGATCTATGGTTTTTGGCGGATTTTCTTCCAGTTTTGGTGGTGATGCCGTTCTTGTTTGGGGTGTTTTTGACGTTTTTTGGGGTCTCTGTTGGGTTCTGTTGGGTTCTCGTTGGTCATCGTGTTGGAAAAGTGTAAATTGTGGGTTTTGGAGAACATCAGGTAGGTGTAGGGTGGTTTTGGGGTGGATCTATGGTTTTGGGGGATTTTCTTCCAGTTTTGGGGGTGATGCCATTTTTGTTTGGGGTGCTTTTTAAGGTTTTTGGGGTCTCTGTTTGGTTTTGTTGGGTTCTCGTTGGTCATCATGGTGGAAAAGTGTAAATTGTGGGTTTTGTAGAACATCAGGTAGGTTTAGGGTTTTTTTGGGGTTGATATATGATACTCAGTTTTTTTTTTTTTTTTTTTTTTTTTTTGGGGGGGGGATGATCCTGGACTTTTTGTGTTGTTTTTGACGTGTTTTGGGGTCTCTGTTGGGTTTTGTTGTGTTCTCGTTTGTCATCGTGTTGGAAAAGTGTAAATTGTGGGTTTTGGAGAACATCAGGTAGGTTTAGGGTGGTTTTGGGGTGGATCTATGGTTTTGGGGGATTTTCTTCCAGTTTGGGGGTGATGCCTATATTTTTTTGGGGTGTTTTTGACGTTTTTTGGGGTCTCTGTTGGGTTTTGTTGGGTTCTCGTTGGTCATCGTGTTGGAAAAGGGTAAATTGTGGGTTTTGGAGAACATCAGGTAGGTTAGGGTGTTTTTGGGGTGGATCTATGTTTTTGGCGTATTTTCTTCCAGTTTTGGGGGTGATGCCGTTCTTGTTTGGGGTGTTTTTTGACGTTTTTTGGGGTCTCTGTTGGGTTAGTTGGGTTCTCGTTGGTCATCGTGTTGGAAAAGGGTAAATTGTTGGTTTTGGAGAACATCAGGTAGGTTTAGGGAGGTTTTGGGGTGGATCTATGGTTTTGGGGGATTTTCTTCCAGTTTTGGGGGTGATGCCTATATTTTTTGGGGTGTTTTTGACGTTTTTTGGGGTCTCTGTTTGGTTTTGTTGGGTTCTCGTTGGTCATCATGGTGGAAAAGGGTAATTGTGGGTTTTGGAGAACATCAGGTAGGTGTAGTGTGTTTTTGGGGTGGATCTATGGTTTGGGGATTTTCTTCCAGTTTTGGGGGTGATGCCGATATTTTTTGGGGTGTTTTTGATGTGTTTTGGGGTCTCCATTAGGTTTTGTTGGGTTCTTGTTTGTCATTATGTTAAATAGGAGTGGATTGTGGGTTTTGGAGAACATCAGGTAGGTTTAGGGTGGTTTTGGGGTGGATCTATGGTTTTGGCGGATTTTCTTCCAGTTTTGGGGGTGATGCCGTTCTTGTTTGGGGTGCTTTTGACGTTTTTGGGGTCTCTGTTGGGTTTTGTTGGCTTCTCGTTGGTCATCGTGTTGGAAAAGGGTAAATTGTGGGTTTTGGAGGACATCAGGTAGGTTTAGGGTGGTTTTTGGGTGGATCTATGGTTTTGGCGTATTTTCTTCCAGTTTTGGGGGTGATGCCGATATTTTTGGGGTGTTTTTGACGTGTTTTGGGGTCTCCATTAGTTTTGTTGTGTTCTTGTTTGTCATTATGTTAAATAGGAGTGGATTGTGGGTTTTGGAGAACATCAGGTAGGTTTAGGGTGGTTTTGGGGTGGATCTATGGTTTTGGCGGATTTTCTTCCAGTTTTGGGGGTGATGCCGTTCTTGTTTGGGGTGCTTTTGACGTTTTTTGGGGTCTCTGTTGGGTTTTGTTGGGTTCTCGTTGGTCATCGTGTTGGAAAAGTGTAAATTGTGGGTTTTGGAGAACATCAGGTAGGTTTAGGGTGGTTTTGGGGTGGATCTATGGTTTTGGCGTATTTTCTTCCAGTTTTGGGGGTGATGCCGTTCTTGTTTTGGGGTGCTTTTGACGTTTTTTGGGGTCTCTGTTGGGTTTAGTTGGGTTCTCGTTGGTCATCGTGTTGGAAAAGGGTAAATTGTGGGTTTTGGAGAACATCAGGTAGGTGTTGGGTGTTTTGGGGTGGATCTATGGTTTTGGGGGATTTTCTTCCAGTTTTGGGGGTGATGCCGTTCTTGTTTGGGGTGTTTTTTGACGTTTTTGGGGTCTCTGTTGGGTTTAGTTGGGTTCTCGTTGGTCATCGTGTTGGAAAAGGGTAAATTGTTGGTTTTGGAGGACATCAGGTAGGTTTAGGGAGGTTTTGGGGTGGATCTATGGTTTTGGGGATTTTCTTCCAGTTTTGGGGTGATTCCGATATTTTTTGGGGTGTTTTTGACGTGTTTTGGGGTCTCCATTAGGTTTTGTTGTGTTCTTGTTTGTCATTATGTTAAATAGGAGTGGATTGTGGGTTTTGGAGAACATCAGGTAGGTTTAGGGTTTTTTTGGGGTGGATCTATGGTTTTGGCGGATTTTCTTCCAGTTTTGGTGGTGATGCCGTTCTTGTTTGGGGTGTTTTTGACGTTTTTTGGGGTCTCTGTTGGGTTTTGTTGGGTTCTCGTTGGTCATCGTGTTGGAAAAGGGTAAATTGTGGGTTTTGGAGAACATCAGGTAGGTGTAGGGTGGTTTTGGGGTGGATCTATGGTTTTGGCGGATTTTCTTCCAGTTTTGGGGGTGATGCCATTTTTGTTTGGGGTGTTTTTTAAGGTTTTTGGGGTCTCTGTTTGGTTTTGTTGGTTCTCGTTGGTCATCATGGTGGAAAAAGTGTAAATTGTGGGTTTTGTAGAACATCAGGTAGGTTTAGGGTTTTTTTGGGGTGGATATATGGTACTCAGTTTTTTTTTTTTTTTTTTTTTTTTTGGGGGGGGATGATCCTGGACTTTTTGTGTTGTTTTTGACGTGTTTTGGGGTCTCTGTTGGGTTTTGTTGTGTTCTCGTTGGTCAACATGGTGGAAAAGGGTAAATTGTGGGTTTTGGAGAACATCAGGTAGGTTTAGGGAGGTTTTGGGGTGGATCTATGGTTTTGGTGTATTTTCTTCCAGTTTTGGGGGTGATACCGATATTTTTTGGGGTGTTTTTGACGTGTTTTGGGGTCTCCATTAGGTTTTGTTGTGTTCTTGTTGGTCATTATGTTAAATAGGAGTGGATTGTGGGTTTTGGAGAACATCAGGTAGGTTTAGGGTTTTTTGGGGTGGATCTATGGTTTTGGCGTATTTTCTTCCAGTTTTGGGGGTGATGCCGTTCTTGTTTGGGGTGTTTTTGACGTTTTTTGGGGTCTCTGTTGGGTTTAGTTGGGTTCTCGTTGGTCATCGTGTTGGAAAAGGGTAAATTGTTGGTTTTGGAGAACATCAGGTAGGTTTAGGGAGGTTTTGGGGTGGATCTATGGTTTTGGTGTATTTTCTTCCAGTTTTGGGGGTGATTCCGATATTTTTTTGGGGTGTTTTTGACGTGTTTTGGGGTCTCCATTAGGTTTTGTTGTGTTCTTGTTGGTCATTATGTTAAATAGGAGTGGATTGTGGGTTTTGGAGAACATCAGGTAGGTTTAGGGTGGTTTTGGGGTGGATCTATGGTTTTGGCGGATTTTCTTCCAGTTTTGGGGTGATGCCATTCTTGTTTGGGGTGCTTTTGACGTTTTTTGGGGTCTCTGTTGGGTTTTGTTGGGTTCTCGTTGGTCATCATAGTGGAAAAGTGTAAATTGTGGGTTTTGTAGAACATCAGGTAGGTTTAGGGTGGTTTTGGGGTGGATCTATGGTTTTGGGGGATTTTCTTCCAGTTTTGGGGGTGATGCCTATATTTTTTGGGGTGTTTTTGACGTTTTTTGGGGTCTCTGTTGGGTTTTGTTGGGTTCTCGTTGGTCATCGTGTTGGAAAAGGGTAAATTGTGGGTTTTGGAGAACATCAGGTAGGTGTTGGGTGTTTTTGGGGTGGATCTATGGTTTTGGCGTATTTTCTTCCAGTTTTGGGGGTGATGCCGTTCTTGTTTGGGTGTTTTTGACGTTTTTTGGCGTCTCTGTTGGGTTTAGTTGGGTTCTCGTTGGGTCATCGTGTTGGAAAAGGGTAAATTGTTGGTTTTGGAGAACATCAGGTAGGTTTAGGGAGGTTTTGGGGTGGATCTATGGTTTTGGGGATTTTCTTCCAGTTTTGGGGGTGATTCCGATATTTTTTGGGGTGTTTTGACGTGTTTTGGGGTCTCCATTAGGTTTTGTTGTGTTCTTGTTGGTCATTATGTTAAATAGGAGTGGGTTGTGGGTTTTGGAGAACATCAGGTAGGTGTAGGGTGGTTTTGGGGTGGATCAATGGTTTTGGCGGATTTTCTTCCAGTTTTGGGGGTGATGCCATTCTTGTTTGGGGTGCTTTTGACGTTTTTTGGGGTCTCTGTTGGGTTTTGTTGGGTTCTCGTTGGTCATCATAGTGGAAAAGTGTAAATTGTGGGTTTTGTAGAACATCAGGTAGGTTTAGGGTGGTTTTGGGGTGGATCTATGGTTTTGGGGATTTTCTTCCAGTTTTGGGGGTGATGCCTATATTTTTTGGGTGCTTTTGACGTTTTTTGGGGTCTCTGTTGGGTTTTGTTGGGTTCTCGTTGGTCATCGTGTTGGAAAAGTGTAATTGTGGGTTTTGGAGAACATCAGGTAGGTTTAGGGTGGTTTTGGGTGGATCTATGGTTTTGGCGTATTTTCTTCCAGTTTTGGGGGTGATGCCGTTCTTGTTTGGGGTGCTTTGACGTTTTTTGGGTCTCTGTTGGGTTTAGTTGGGTTCTCGTTGGTCATCGTGTTGGAAAAGGGTAAATTGTTGGTTTTGGAGAACATCAGGTAGGTGTTGGGTGTTTTTGGGTGGATCTATGGTTTTGGCGTATTTTCTTCCAGTTTTGGGGGTGATGCCGTTCTTGTTTGGGGTGTTTTTGACGTTTTTTGGGGTCTCTGTTGGGTTTAGTTGGGTTCTCGTTGGTCATCGTGTTGGAAAAGGGTAAATTGTTGGTTTTGGAGAACATCAGGTAGGTTTAGGGAGGTTTTGGGGGTGGATCTATGGTTTTGGGGGATTTTTCTTCCAGTTTTGGGGGTGATTCCGATATTTGTTGGGGTGTTTTTGACGTGTTTTGGGGTCTCCATTAGGTTTTGTTGGGTTCTTGTTTGTCATTATGTTAAATAGGAGTGGATTGTGGGTTTTGGAGAACATCAGGTAGGTTTAGGGTTTTTTTGGGTGGATCTATGGTTTTGGGGGATTTTCTTCCAGTTTTGGTGGTGATGCCGTTCTTGTTTGGGGTGTTTTTGACGTTTTTTGGGGTCTCTGTTGGGTTTAGTTGGGTTCTCGTTGGTCATCGTGTTGGAAAAGGGTAAATTGTGGGTTTTGGAGAACATCAGGTAGGTGTAGGGTGGTTTTGGTGGGGTGGATCTATGGTTTTGGCGGATTTTCTTCCAGTTTTGGGGGTGATGCCATTTTTGTTTGGGGTGTTTTTTAAGGTTTTTGGGGTCTCTGTTTGGTTTTGTTGGGTTCTCGTTGGTCATCATGGTGGAAAAGTGTAAATTGTGGGTTTTGTAGAACATCAGGTAGGTTTAGGGTTTTTTTGGGGTGGATATATGGTACTCAGTTTTTTTTTTTTTTTTTTTTTTTTTTTGGGGGGGGGGGGGATGATCCTGGACTTTTTGTGTTGTTTTTGACGTGTTTTGGGGTGTCTGTTGGGTTTTGTTTTGTTCTCGTTGGTCAACATGGTGGAAAAGGGTAAATTGTGGGTTTTGGAGAACATCAGGTAGGTTTAGGGAGGTTTTGGGGTGGATCTATGGTTTTGGTGTATTTTCTTCCAGTTTTGGGGGTGATACCGATATTTTTTGGGGTGTTTTTGACGTGTTTTGGGGTCTCCATTAGGTTTTGTTGTGTTCTTGTTGGTCATTATGTTAAATAGGAGTGGATTGTGGGTTTTGGAGAACATCAGGTAGGTTTAGGGTGGTTTTGGGGTGGATCTATGGTTTTGGCGGATTTTCTTCCAGTTTTGGGGGTGATGCCGTTCTTGTTTGGGGTGCTTTTGACGTTTTTTGGGGACTCTGTTGAGTTTTGTTGGGTTCTCGTTGGTCATCGTGTTGGAAAAGTGTAAATTGTGGGTTTTGGAGAACATCAGGTAGGTTTAGGGTGGTTTTGGGGTGGATCTATGGTTTTGGCGTATTTTCTTCCAGTTTTGGGGTGATGCCGTTCTTGTTTGGGGTGTTTTTGACGTTTTTTGGGGTCTCTGTTGGGTTTAGTTGGGTTCTCGTTGGTCATCGTGTTGGAAAAGGGTAAATTGTGGTTTTGGAGGACATCAGGTAGGTTTAGGGTGTTTTTGGGGTGGATCTATGGTTTTGGCGTATTTTCGTCCAGTTTTGGGGGTGATGCCGTTCTTGTTTGGGGTGTTTTTGACGTTTTTTGGGGTCTCTGTTGGGTTTAGTTGGGTTCTCGTTGGTCATCGTGTTGGAAAAGGGTAAATTGTTGGTTTTGGAGAACATCAGGTAGGTTTAGGGAGGTTTTGGGGTGGATCTATGGTTTTGGGGGATTTTCTTCCAGTTTTGGGGGTGATTCCGATATTTGTTGGGGTGTTTTTGACGTGTTTTGGGGTCTCCATTAGGTTTTGTTGTGTTCTTGTTGGTCATTATGTTAAATAGGAGTGGATTGTGGGTTTTGGAGAACATCAGGTAGGTTTAGGGTGGTTTTGGGGTGGATCTATGGTTTTGGCGGATTTTCTTCCAGTTTTGGGGGTGATGCCGTTCTTGTTTGGGGTGCTTTTGACGATTTTTGGGGTCTCTGTTGGGTTTTGTTGGGTTCTCGTTGGTCATCGTGTTGGAAAAGTGTAAATTATGGGTTTTGGAGAACATCAGGTAGGTTTAGGGAGGTTTTGGGGTGTATCTATGGTTTTGGGGGATTTTCTTCCAGTTTTGGGGGTGATTCCGATATTTTTTGGGGTGTTTTTGACGTGTTTTGGGGTCTCCATTAGGTTTTGTTGTGTTCTTGTTGGTCATCATGTTGGAAAAGGGTAAATTGTGGGTTTTGGAGAACATCAGGTAGGTGTAGGGTGTTTTTGGGGTGGATCTATGGTTTTGGCGTATTTTCTTCCAGTTTTGGGGGTGATGCCGATATTTTTTGGGGTGTTTTTGACGTGTTTTGGGGTCTCCATTAGGTTTTGTTGTGTTCTTGTTTGTCATTATGTTAAATAGGAGTGGATTGTGGGTTTTGGAGAACATCAGGTAGGTTTAGGGAGGTTTTGGGGTGGATCTATGGTTTTGGCGGATTTTCTTCCAGTTTTGGGGGTGATGCCGTTCTTGTTTGGGGTGCTTTTGACGTTTTTTGGGGTCTCTGTTGGGTTTTGTTGGGTTCTCGTTGGTCATCGTGTTGGAAAAGGGTAAATTGTGGGTTTTGGAGGACATCAGGTAGGTTTAGGGTGGTTTTGGGGTGGATCTATTGTTTTGGGGGATTTTCTTCCAGTTTTGGGGGTGATGCCGATATTTTTTGGGGTGTTTTTGACGTGTTTTGGGGTCTCCATTAGGTTTTGTTGTGTTCTTGTTTGTCATTATGTTAAATAGGAGTGGATTGTGGGTTTTGGAGAACATCAGGTAGGTTTAGGGTGGTTTTGGGGTGGATCTATGGTTTTGGGGGATTTTCTTCCAGTTTTGGGGGTGATGCCGTTCTTGTTTGGGGTGCTTTTGACGTTTTTTGGGGTCTCTGTTGGGTTTTGTTGGGTTCTCGTTGGTCATCGTGTTGGAAAAGTGTAAATTATGGGTTTGGAGAACATCAGGTAGGTTTAGGGTTTTTTTGGGGTGGATCTATGGTTTTGGCGTATTTTCTTCCAGTTTTGGGGGTGATGCCGTTCTTGTTTGGGGTGTTTTTGACGTTTTTTGGGGTCTCTGTTGGGTTTAGTTGGGTTCTCGTTGGTCATCGTGTTGGAAAAGGGTAAATTGTTGGTTTTGGAGAACATCAGGTAGGTTTAGGGAGGTTTTGGGGTGGATCTATGGTTTTGGTGTATTTTCTTCCAGTTTTGGGGGTGATTCCGATATTTTTTGGGGTGTTTTTGACGTGTTTTGGGGTCTCCATTAGGTTTTGTTGTGTTCTTGTTGGTCATTATGTTAAATAGGAGTGGATTGTGGGTTTTGGAGAACATCAGGTAGGTGTAGGGTGGTTTTGGGGTGGATCTATGGTTTTGGCGGATTTTCTTCCAGTTTTGGGGGTGATGCCATTCTTGTTTGGGGTGCTTTTGACGTTTTTTGGGGTCTCTGTTGGGTTTTGTTGGGTTCTCGTTGGTCATCATAGTGGAAAAGTGTAAATTGTGGGTTTTGTAGAACATCAGGTAGGTTTAGGGTGGTTTTGGGGTGGATCTATGGTTTTGGGGGATTTTCTTCCAGTTTTGGGGGTGATGCCTATATTTTTTGGGGTGTTTTTGACGTTTTTTGGGGTCTCTGTTGGGTTTTGTTGGGTTCTCGTTGGTCATCGTGTTGGAAAAGGGTAAATTGTGGGTTTTGGAGAACATCAGGTAGGTGTTGGGTGTTTTTGGGGTGGATCTATGGTTTTGGCGTATTTTCTTCCAGTTTTGGGGGTGATGCCGTTCTTGTTTGGGGTGTTTTTGACGTTTTTTGGGGTCTCTGTTGGGTTTAGTTGGGTTCTCGTTGGTCATCGTGTTGGAAAAGGGTAAATTGTTGGTTTTGGAGAACATCAGGTAGGTTTAGGGAGGTTTTGGGGTGGATCTATGGTTTTGGGGGATTTTCTTCCAGTTTTGGGGGTGATTCCGATATTTTTTGGGGTGTTTTTGACGTGTTTTGGGGTCTCCATTAGGTTTTGTTGTGTTCTTGTTGGTCATTATGTTAAATAGGAGTGGGTTGTGGGTTTTGGAGAACATCAGGTAGGTGTAGGGTGGTTTTGGGGTGGATCTATGGTTTTGGCGGATTTTCTTCCAGTTTTGGGGGTGATGCCATTCTTGTTTGGGGTGCTTTTGACGTTTTTTGGGGTCTCTGTTGCGTTTTGTTGGGTTCTCGTTGGTCATCGTGTTGGAAAAGGGTAAATTGTGGGTTTTGGAGAACATCAGGTAGGTGTAGGGTGTCTTTGGGGTGGATCTATGGTTTTGGGGATTTTCTTCCAGTTTTGGGGGTGATGCCGTTTTTGTTTGGGGTGTTTTTTAAGGTTTTTAGGGTCTCTGTTTGGTTTTGTTGGGTTCTCGTTGGTCATCATGGTGGAAAAGTGTAAATTGTGGGTTTTGTAGAACATCAGGTAGGTTTAGGGTTGTTTTGGGATGGATATATGGTACTCAGTTTTTTTTTTTTTTTTTTTTTTTGGGGTGGGGGTATGATCCTGGAGTTTTTGTGTTGTTTTTGACGTGTTTTGGGGTCTCTGTTGGGTTTTGTTGGGTTCTCGTTTGTCATCATGGTGGAAAAGCGTAAATTGTGGGTTTTGGAGAACATCAGGTAGGTTTAGGGAGGTTTTGCAATGGATCTATGGTTTTGGTGTATTTTCTTCCAGTTTTGGGGGTGATACCGATATTTGTTGGGGTGTTTTTGACGTGTTTTGGGGTCTCCGTTAGGTTTTGTTGTGTTCTTGTTTGTCATTATGTTAAATAGGTGTGGATTGTGGGTTTTGGAGAACATCAGGTAGGTTTAGGGTGGTTTTGGGGTGGATCTATGGTTTTGGGGGATTTTCTTCCAGTTTTGGGGGTGATGCCGATATTTTTTGGGGTGTTTTTGACGTGTTTTGGGGTCTCCATTAGGTTTTGTTGGGTTCTTGTTTGTCATTATGTTAAATAGGAGTGGATTGTGGGTTTTGGAGAACATCAGGTAGGTTTAGGGTGGTTTTGGGGTGGATCTATGGTTTTGGCGGATTTTCTTCCAGTTTTGGTGGTGATGCCATTCTTGTTTGGGGTGCTTTTGACGTTTTTTGGGGTCTCTGTTGGGTTTTGTTGGGTTCTCGTTGTTTATCGTTTTGGAAAAATGTAAATTGTGGGTTTTGGAGAACATCAGTTAGGTTTAGGGTGGTTTTGGGGTGGATCTATGGTTTTGGCGGATTTTCTTCCAGTTTTGGTGGTGATGCCGTTCTTGTTTGGGGTGCTTTTGACGTTTTTTGGGGTCTCTGTTGGGTTTTGTTGGGTTCTCGTTGGTCATCGTTTTGGAAAAATGTAAATTGTGGGTTTTGGAGAACATCAGTTAGGTTTAGGGTGGTTTTGGGGTGGATCTATGGTTTTGGCGTATTTTCTTCCAGTTTTGGGGGTGATGCCGTTCTTGTTTGGGGTGTTTTTGACGTGTTTTGGGGTCTCCATTAGGTTTTGTTGTGTTCTTGTTGGTCGTAATGTTAAATAGGTGTGGATTGTGGGTTTTGCAGAACATCAGGTAGGTTTAAGGGTTTTTTTAGGGTTAAATCATGGCATTTTTTTTTTTTTAAGAACAGCTTTTTTTTTGGTTGTGTTTTTGACGTGTTTTGGGGTCTCTGTTGGGTTTTGTTGGGTTCTCGTTTGTCATCATGGTGGAAAAGTGTAAATTGTGGGTTCTGGAGAACATCGGGTAGGTTTAGGGGTACTTTTGGGGTGGAACTATGGGTTTTTGTCTTTTCTTTCATTTTGGGGAATGATCCTGTTATTTTGGGGGTGTTTTTGACGTGTTTGCGGGTCTCCGTTGGGTTTCGTTGAGTTTTCCGTGGTCTTCTTGGTGTAAAAGTGTAAATTGTGGCTTTTGGAGAAGATCAGGTAGGTTTAGGGTGGTTTTGGGGTGTATCAATAGTTTTGGGGGTTTTTCTTCCAGTTTTGGGGGTGATGCCATTTTTGTTTTGGGTGTTTTTTAAGGTTTTAGGGGTCTCTGTTTGGTTTTGTTGGGTTCTCGTTGGTCATCATGGTGGAAAAGTGTAAATTGTGGGTTTTGTAGAATATCAGGCAGGTTTAGGGTGGTTTTGGGGTGGATCTATGGTTTTGGGGGATTTTCTTCCAGTTTTGGGGGTGATGCCATTTTTGTTTGGGGTGTTTTTTAATGTTTTTGGGGTCTCTGTTGGGTTTTGTTCGGTTCTCGTTCGTCATCGTTTTAGAAAAGGGTAAATTGTGGGTTTTGGAGAAGATCAGGTAGGTGTAGGGTGTTTTTGGGGTGGATCTATGGTTTTGGGGGATTTTCTTCCAGTTTTGGGGGTGATGCCATTTTTGTTTGGGGTGTTTTTTAAGGTTTTTGGGGTCTCTGTTGGGTTTTGTTGGGTTCTCGTTGGTCATCATGGTGGAAAAGGGTAAATTGTGGGTTTTGGAGAACATCAGGTAGGTTTAGGGAGGTTTTGGGGTGGATCTATGGTTTTGGTGTATTTTCTTCCACTTTTGGGGGTGATACCGATATTTTTTGGGGTGTTTTTGACGTGTTTTGGGGTCTCCATTAGGTTTTGTTGTTTTCTTGTTGGTCATTATGTTAAATAGGTGTGGATTGTGGGTTTTGGAGAACATCAGGTAGGTTTAGGGTGGTTTTGGGGTGGATCTATGGTTTTGGGGGATTTTCTTCCAGTTTTGGGGGTGATGCCGTTCTTGTTTGGGGTGCTTTTGACGTTTTTTGGGGTCTCTGTTGGGTTTTGTTGGGTTCTCGTTGGTCATCATAGTGGAAAAGTGTAAATTGTGGGTTTTGGAGAACATCAGTTAGGTTTAGGTTGGTTTTGGGGTGGATCTATTGTTTTGGCGTATTTTCTTCCAGTTTTGGGGGTGATGCCGATATTTTTTGGTGTGTTTTTTAAGGTTTTTGGGGTCTCTGTTTGGTTTTGTTTTGTTCTTGTTTGTCATTATGTTAAATAGGAGTGGATTGTGGGTTTTGGAGAAGATCAGGTAGGTTTAGGGTGGTTTTGGGGTGGATCTATGGTTTTGGCGGATTTTCTTCCAGTTTTGGGGGTGATGCCGTTCTTGTTTGGGGTGTTTTTGACGTTTTTTGGGGTCTCTGTTGGGTTTTGTTGGGTTCTCGTTGGTCATCATGGTGGAAAAGTGTAAATTGTGGGTTTTGTAGAACATCAGGTAGGTTTAGGGTGGTTTTGGGGTGGATCTATGGTTTTGGGGGATTTTCTTCCAGTTTTGGGGGTGATGCCATTTTTGTTTGGGGTGTTTTTTAAGGTTTTTGGGGTCTCTGTTTGGTTTTGTTGGGTTCTCGTTGGTCATCATGGTGGAAAAGTGTAAATTGTGGGTTTTGTAGAACATCAGGTAGGTTTAGGGTGGTTTTGGGGTGGATATATGGTACTCAGTTTTTTTTTTTTTTTTTGGGGGGGGGGTGGATGATCCTGGACTTTCTGTGTTGTTTTTGACGTGGTTTGGGGTCTCCATTGTGTTTCATTTGGTTTTCCATGGTCATCGTGTTGTAAAAGTGTAAATTGTGGGTTTTGGAGAACTTCAGGTAGGTTTAGGGGGAGTTTTCACGTGGATTCATGGTATTTGGGGTTTTCTTCTTTTTGGGGGAGTGATCCTCTTGTTTCTTCGGGTGATTTTGAAGTGTTTTGGGGTTTCCGTTGCGTTTCGTTGAATTCCTAATGTGTTTTATGGTGGTTGGGAGTGTGCTTTGGGATTAGGAGAACATCAGGTAGGTTTAGGGTGGTTTTGGGATTGGATCCTTGCTTTTTGGGGATTTTCTTCCAGTTTTGGGGATGATTCCGTTCTTTTTTGGGTTGTTTTTGACGTGTTTTGTGGTCTCTGTTGGGTTTTGTTTGGTTTTCCGTGGTCATCATAATGGAAAAGGGTAAATTGCTGGTTTTGGAGAACTTCAGGTAGGTTTAGGGGGACTTTTCGCGTGGATTCATGGTATTTGGGGTTTTCTTCTTTTGGGGGGAGTGATCCTCTCCTTTCTTTGGGTGAATTTGAAGTGTTTTGGTGTTTCCGTTGCGTTTCATTGAGTTCCTAATGTGTTTTATGGTGGTTGGGAGTGTGCTTTGGGATTAGGAGAACATCAGGTAGGTTTAGGGTGTCTTTGGGGTGGATCTATGGTATTTGGGGTTTTCTTCTATTTTTTGGCGTGATCCTGTTCTTTTTTGGGTAGTTTTTGACGTGTTTTGGGGTCTCCGTTGGGTTTTGTTGTGTTCTTGTTGGTCATTATTTTAAATAGGTGTGGATTGTGGCTTTCGGAGAACATCAGGTAGGTTTAGGGTGGTTTTGGGGTGTATCTATAGTTTTGGGGGTTTTTCTTCCAGTTTTGGGAGTGATGCCGTTCTTGTTTGAGGTGTTTTTGACGTGTTTTGGGGTCTCCGTTGGGTTTTGTTCGGTTTTGCGTGGTCATCATGGTGGAAAAGTGTAAATTGCTGGTTTTAGAGAACTTCAGGTAGGTTTAGGGGGACTTTTCGCGTGGATTCATGGTATTTGGGGTTTTCTTCTTTTGGGGGGAGTGATCCTCTCCTTTCTTCGTGTGATTTTGAAGTGTTTTGGGGTTTCCGTTGTGTTTCGTTGAGTTCCTAATGTGTTTTATGGTGGTTGGGAGTGTGCTTTGGGATTAGGAGAACATCAGGTAGGTTTAGGGTGTCTTTGGGGTGGATCTATGGTATTTGGGGTTTTCTTCTTTTTTTTTTGGCGTGATCCTGTTCTTTTTTGGGTTGTTTTTGACGTGTTTTGGGGTCTCTGTTGGGTTTTGTTGTATTCTTGTTGGTCATTATGTTAAATAGGTGTGGATTGTGGGTTTTGGAGAACATCAGGTAGGTTTTAGTTTTTTTTGGGTTTATATCATGGCGGGTTGTTTTTGTTTTTTTTATTTTTCTTTTTTTTTTTTTTTTTAGTATCTGGGTTGATTTTGGGGTTGTTTTGAGTTTTTTGGGTCTCCGTTGGGTTTCGTTGGGTTTTCCGTGGTCATCATGGTGGAAAAGGGTAAATTCTGGGTTTTGGAGTACATCAGTTAGGTTTAGGGTGGTTTTGGGGTGGATATATGGTACTCAGTTTTTTTTTTTTTTTCTGGGGGGGGGGGGGGGGATGATCCTGGAGTTTTTGTGTTGTTTTTGACGTGTTTTGGGGTGTCTGTTGGGTTTTGTTGTGTTCTCGTTTGTCATCATGGTGGAAAAGGGTAAATTGTGGGTTTTGGAAAACATCAGGTAGGTTTAGGGAGGTTTTGGGGTGGATCTATGGTTTTGGTGTATTTTCTTCCACTTTTGGGGGTGATACCGATATTTTTTGGGGTGTTTTTAACGTGTTTTGGGGTCTCCATTAGGTTTTGTTGGGTTCTTGTTGGTCATTATGTTAAATAGGTGTGGATTGTGGGTTTTGGAGAACATCAGTTAGGTTTAGGGTGGTTTTGGGGTGGATCTATGGTTTTGGGGGATTTTCTTCCAGTTTTGGGGGTGATGCCGTTCTTGTTTGGGGTGCTTTTGACGTTTTTTGGGGTCTCTGTTGGGTTTTGTTGGGTTCTCGTTGGTCATCATAGTGGAAAAGTGTAAATTGTGGGTTTTGGAGAACATCAGGTAGGTTTAGGGAGGTTTTGGGGTGGATCTATTGTTTTGGCGTATTTTCTTCCAGTTTTGGGGGTGATGCCGATATTTTTTGGGGTGTTTTTGACGTGTTTTGGGGTCTGCATTAGGTTTTGTTGGGTTCTTGTTTGTCATTATGTTAAATAGGAATGGATTGTGGGTTTTGGAGAACATCAGGTAGGTGTTGGGTGGTTTTGGGGTGGATCTATGGTTTTGGGGGATTTTCTTCCAGTTTTGGGGGTGATGCCATTTTTGTTTGGGGTGTTTTTTTAAGGTTTTTGGGGTCTCTGTTTGGTTTTGTTGGGTTCTCGTTGGTCATCATGGTGGAAAAGTGTAAATTGTGGGTTTTGTAGAACATCAGGTAGGTTTAGGGTGGTTTTGGGGTGGATATATGGTACTCAGTTTTTTTTTTTTTTTTTTTTTTTTTGGGGGGGGGGATGATCCTGGAGTTTTTGTGTTGTTTTTGACGTGTTTTGGGGTCTCCATTGTGTTTCATTTGGTTTTCCATGGTCATCGTGTTGTAAAAGTGTAAATTGTGGGTTTTGGAGAACTTCAGGTAGGTTTAGGGGGAGTTTTCACGTGGATTCATGGTATTTGGGGTTTTCTTCTTTTTGGGGGAGTGATCCTCTTGTTTCTTCGGGTGATTTTGAAGTGTTTTGGGGTTTCCGTTGCGTTTCGTTGAATTCCTAATGTGTTTTATGGTGGTTGGGAGTGTGCTTTGGGATTAGGAGAACATCAGGTAGGTTTAGGGTGTCCTTGGGGTGGATCTATGGTATTTGGGGTTTTCTTCTATTTTTTGGCGTGAACCTGTTCTTTTTTGGGTTGTTTTTGACGTGTTTTGGGGTCTTTGTTGGGTTTTGTTGGGTTTTCCGTGGTCATCATAATGGAAAAGGGCAAATTGTGGGTTTTGGAGAACATCAGTTAGGTTTAGGGTGGTTTTGGGGTGGATCTATGGTTTTGGTGTATTTTCTTCCAGTTTTGGGGGTGATGCCGATATTTGTTGGGGTGTTTTTGACGTGTTTTGGGGTCTCCATTAGGTTTTGTTGGGTTCTTGTTTGTCATTATGTTAAATAGGAGTGGATTGTGGGTTTTGGAGAAGATCAGGTAGGTTTAGGGTGGTTTTGGGGTGGATCTATGGTTTTGGGGGATTTTCTTCCAGTTTTGGGGGTGATGCCGTTCTTGTTTGGGGTGTTTTTGACGTTTTTCTGGGGTCTCTGTTGGGTTTTGTTGGGTTCTCGTTGGTCATCGTGTTGGAAAAGGGTAAATTGTGGGTTTTGGAGAACATCAGGTATGTGTAGGGTGTTTTTGGGGTGGATCTATGGTTTTGGGGGATTTTCTTCCAGTTTTGGGGGTGATGCCGATATTTGTTGGGGTGTTTTTGACGTGTTTTGGGGTCTCCATTAGGTTTTGTTGGGTTCTTGTTTTTCATTATGTTAAATAGGAGTGGATTGTGGGTTTTGGAGAAGATCAGGTAGGTTTAGGGTGGTTTTGGGGTGGATCTATGGTTTTGGCGTATTTTCTTCCAGTTTTGGGGGTGATGCCGTTCTTGTTTGGGGTGTTTTTGACGTTTTCTGGGGTCTCAGTTGGGTTTTGTTGGGTTCTCGTTGGTCATCGTGTTGGAAAAGGGTAAATTGTTGGTTTTGGAGAACATCAGGTAGGTTTAGGGAGGTTTTGGGGTGGATCTATGGTTTTGGGGGATTTTCTTCCAGTTTTGGGGGTGATTCCGATATTTTTTGGGGTGTTTTTGACGTGTTTTGGGGTCTCCATTAGGTTTTGTTGTGTTCTTGTTTGTCATTATGTTAAATAGGAGTGGGTTGTGGGTTTTGGAGAACATCAGGTAGGTGTAGGGTGGTTTTGGGGTGGATCTATGGTTTTGGCGGATTTTCTTCCAGTTTTGGGGGTGATGCCATTCTTGTTTGGGGTGCTTTTGACGTTTTTTGGGGTCTCTGTTGGGTTTTGTTGGGTTCTCGTTGGTCATCATAGTGGAAAAGTGTAAATTGTGGGTTTTGTAGAACATCAGGTAGGTTTAGGGTGGTTTTGGGGTGGATCTATGGTTTTGGGGGATTTTCTTCCAGTTTTGGGGGTGATGCCTATATTTTTTGGGGTGTTTTTGACGTTTTTTGGGGTCTCTGTTTGGTTTTGTTGGGTTCTCGTTGGTCATCATGGTGGAAAAGTGTAAATTGTGGGTTTTGGAGAACATCAGGTAGGTGTAGGGTGTTTTTGGGGTGGATCTATGGTTTTGGGGGATTTTCTTCCAGTTTTGGGGGTGATGCCATTTTTGTTTGGGGTGTTTTTTAAGGTTTTTGGGGTCTCTGTTTGGTTTTGTTGTGTTCTTGTTTGTCATTATGTTAAATAGGAGTGGATTGTGGGTTTTGGAGAACATCAGGTAGGTTTAGGGTGGTTTTGGGGTGGATCTATGGTTTTGGCGGATTTTCTTCCAGTTTTGGGGGTGATGCCGTTCTTGTTTGGGGTGTTTTTGACGTTTTTTGGGGTCTCTGTTGCGTTTTGTTGGGTTCTCGTTGGTCATCGTGTTGGAAAAGGGTAAATTGTGGGTTTTGGAGAACATCAGGTAGGTGTAGGGTGTCTTTGGGGTGGATCTATGGTTTTGGGGGATTTTCTTCCAGTTTTGGGGGTGATGCCGTTTTTGTTTGGGGTGTTTTTTAAGGTTTTTAGGGTCTCTGTTTGGTTTTGTTGGGTTCTCGTTGGTCATCATGGTGGAAAAGTGTAAATTGTGGGTTTTGTAGAACATCAGGTAGGTTTAGGGTTGTTTTGGGATGGATATATGGTACTCAGTTTTTTTTTTTTTTTTTTTTTTGGGGTGGGGGTATGATCCTGGAGTTTTTGTGTTGTTTTTGACGTGTTTTGGGGTCTCTGTTGGGTTTTGTTGGGTTCTCGTTTGTCATCATGGTGGAAAAGCGTAAATTGTGGGTTTTGGAGAACATCAGGTAGGTTTAGGGAGGTTTTGCAATGGATCTATGGTTTTGGTGTATTTTCTTCCAGTTTTGGGGGTGATACCGATATTTGTTGGGGTGTTTTTGACGTGTTTTGGGGTCTCCGTTAGGTTTTGTTGTGTTCTTGTTTGTCATTATGTTAAATAGGTGTGGATTGTGGGTTTTGGAGAACATCAGGTAGGTTTAGGGTGGTTTTGGGGTGGATCTATGGTTTTGGGGGATTTTCTTCCAGTTTTGGGGGTGATGCCGATATTTTTTGGGGTGTTTTTGACGTGTTTTGGGGTCTCCATTAGGTTTTGTTGGGTTCTTGTTTGTCATTATGTTAAATAGGAGTGGATTGTGGGTTTTGGAGAACATCAGGTAGGTTTAGGGTGGTTTTGGGGTGGATCTATGGTTTTGGCGGATTTTCTTCCAGTTTTGGTGGTGATGCCATTCTTGTTTGGGGTGCTTTTGACGTTTTTTGGGGTCTCTGTTGGGTTTTGTTGGGTTCTCGTTGTTTATCGTTTTGGAAAAATGTAAATTGTGGGTTTTGGAGAACATCAGTTAGGTTTAGGGTGGTTTTGGGGTGGATCTATGGTTTTGGCGGATTTTCTTCCAGTTTTGGTGGTGATGCCGTTCTTGTTTGGGGTGCTTTTGACGTTTTTTGGGGTCTCTGTTGGGTTTTGTTGGGTTCTCGTTGTTCATCGTTTTGGAAAAATGTAAATTGTGGGTTTTGGAGAACATCAGTTAGGTTTAGGGTGGTTTTGGGGTGGATCTATGGTTTTGGCGTATTTTCTTCCAGTTTTGGGGGTGATGCCGTTCTTGTTTGGGGTGTTTTTGACGTGTTTTGGGGTCTCCATTAGGTTTTGTTGTGTTCTTGTTGGTCGTAATGTTAAATAGGTGTGGATTGTGGGTTTTGCAGAACATCAGGTAGGTTTAAGGGGTTTTTTAGGGTTAAATCATGGCATTTTTTTTTTTTTAAGAACAGCTTTTTTTTTGGTTGTGTTTTTGACGTGTTTTGGGGTCTCTGTTGGGTTTTGTTGGGTTCTCGTTTGTCATCATGGTGGAAAAGTGTAAATTGTGGGTTCTGGAGAACATCGGGTAGGTTTAGGGGTACTTTTGGGGTGGAACTATGGGTTTTTGTCTTTTCTTTCATTTTGGGGAATGATCCTGTTATTTTTGGGGTGTTTTTGACGTGTTTGCGGGTCTCCGTTGGGTTTCGTTGAGTTTTCCGTGGTCTTCTTGGTGTAAAAGTGTAAATTGTGGCTTTTGGAGAAGATCAGGTAGGTTTAGGGTGGTTTTGGGGTGTATCAATAGTTTTGGGGGTTTTTCTTCCAGTTTTGGGGGGTGATGCCATTTTTGTTTTGGGTGTTTTTTAAGGTTTTAGGGGTCTCTGTTTGGTTTTGTTGGGTTCTCGTTGGTCATCATGGTGGAAAAGTGTAAATTGTGGGTTTTGTAGAATATCAGGCAGGTTTAGGGTGGTTTTGGGGTGGATCTATGGTTTTGGGGGATTTTCTTCCAGTTTTGGGGGTGATGCCATTTTTGTTTGGGGTGTTTTTTAATGTTTTTGGGGTCTCTGTTGGGTTTTGTTCGGTTCTCGTTCGTCATCGTTTTAGAAAAGGGTAAATTGTGGGTTTTGGAGAACATCAGGTAGGTGTAGGGTGTTTTTGGGGTGGATCTATGGTTTTGGGGGATTTTCTTCCAGTTTTGGGGGTGATGCCATTTTTGTTTGGGGTGTTTTTTAAGGTTTTTGGGGTCTCTGTTGGGTTTTGTTGGGTTCTCGTTGGTCATCATGGTGGAAAAGGGTAAATTGTGGGTTTTGGAGAACATCAGGCAGGTTTAGGGAGGTTTTGGGGTGGATCTATGGTTTTGGTGTATTTTCTTCCACTTTTGGGGTGTAATACCGATATTTTTTGGGGTGTTTTTGACGTGTTTTGGGGTCTCCATTAGGTTTTGTTGTTTTCTTGTTGGTCATTATGTTAAATAGGTGTGGATTGTGGGTTTTGGAGAACATCAGGTAGGTTTAGGGTGGTTTTGGGGTGGATCTATGGTTTTGGGGGATTTTCTTCCAGTTTTGGGGGTGATGCCGTTCTTGTTTGGGGTGCTTTTGACGTTTTTTGGGGTCTCTGTTGGGTTTTGTTGGGTTCTCGTTGGTCATCATAGTGGAAAAGTGTAAATTGTGGGTTTTGGAGAACATCAGTTAGGTTTAGGTTGGTTTTGGGGTGGATCTATTGTTTTGGCGTATTTTCTTCCCAGTTTTGGGGGTGATGCCGATATTTTTTGGTGTGTTTTTTAAGGTTTTTGGGGTCTCTGTTTGGTTTTGTTTTGTTCTTGTTTGTCATTATGTTAAATAGGAGTGGATTGTGGGTTTTGGAGAAGATCAGGTAGGTTTAGGGTGGTTTTGGGGTGGATCTATGGTTTTGGCGGATTTTCTTCCAGTTTTGGGGGTGATGCCGTTCTTGTTTGGGGTGTTTTTGACGTTTTTTGGGGTCTCTGTTGGGTTTTGTTGGGTTCTCGTTGGTCATCATGGTGGAAAAGTGTAAATTGTGGGTTTTGTAGAACATCAGGTAGGTTTAGGGTGGTTTTGGGGTGGATCTATGGTTTTGGGGGATTTTCTTCCAGTTTTGGGGGTGATGCCATTTTTGTTTGGGGTGTTTTTTAAGGTTTTTGGGGTCTCTGTTTGGTTTTGTTGGGTTCTCGTTGGTCATCATGGTGGAAAAGTGTAAATTGTGGGTTTTGTAGAACATCAGGTAGGTTTAGGGTGGTTTTGGGGTGGATATATGGTACTCAGTTTTTTTTTTTTTTTTTGGGGGGGGGGTGGATGATCCTGGACTTTCTGTGTTGTTTTTGACGTGGTTTGGGGTCTCCATTGTGTTTCATTTGGTTTTCCATGGTCATCGTGTTGTAAAAGTGTAAATTGTGGGTTTTGGAGAACTTCAGGTAGGTTTAGGGGGAGTTTTCACGTGGATTCATGGTATTTGGGGTTTTCTTCTTTTTGGGGGAGTGATCCTCTTGTTTCTTCGGGTGATTTTGAAGTGTTTTGGGGTTTCCGTTGCGTTTCGTTGAATTCCTAATGTGTTTTATGGTGGTTGGGAGTGTGCTTTGGGATTAGGAGAACATCAGGTAGGTTTAGGGTGGTTTTGGGATTGGATCCTTGCTTTTTGGGGATTTTCTTCCAGTTTTGGGGATGATTCCGTTCTTTTTTGGGTTGTTTTTGACGTGTTTTGTGGTCTCTGTTGGGTTTTGTTTGGTTTTCCGTGGTCATCATAATGGAAAAGGGTAAATTGCTGGTTTTGGAGAACTTCAGGTAGGTTTAGGGGGACTTTTCGCGTGGATTCATGGTATTTGGGGTTTTCTTCTTTTGGGGGGAGTGATCCTCTCCTTTCTTTGGGTGAATTTGAAGTGTTTTGGTGTTTCCGTTGCGTTTCATTGAGTTCCTAATGTGTTTTATGGTGGTTGGGAGTGTGCTTTGGGATTAGGAGAACATCAGGTAGGTTTAGGGTGTCTTTGGGGTGGATCTATGGTATTTGGGGTTTTCTTCTATTTTTTGGCGTGATCCTGTTCTTTTTTGGGTAGTTTTTGACGTGTTTTGGGGTCTCCGTTGGGTTTTGTTGTGTTCTTGTTGGTCATTATTTTAAATAGGTGTGGATTGTGGCTTTTGGAGAACATCAGGTAGGTTTAGGGTGGTTTTGGGGTGTATCTATAGTTTTGGGGGTTTTTCTTCCAATTTTGGGAGTGATGCCGTTCTTGTTTGAGGTGTTTTTGACGTGTTTTGGGGTCTCCGTTGGGTTTTGTTCGGTTTTGCGTGGTCATCATGGTGGAAAAGTGTAAATTGCTGGTTTTAGAGAACTTCAGGTAGGTTTAGGGGGACTTTTCGCGTGGATTCATGGTATTTGGGGTTTTCTTCTTTTGGGGGGAGTGATCCTCTCCTTTCTTCGTGTGATTTTGAAGTGTTTTGGGGTTTCCGTTGTGTTTCGTTGAGTTCCTAATGTGTTTTATGGTGGTTGGGAGTGTGCTTTGGGATTAGGAGAACATCAGGTAGGTTTAGGGTGTCTTTGGGGTGGATCTATGGTATTTGGGGTTTTCTTCTTTTTTTTTTGGCTTGATCCTGTTCTTTTTTGGGTTGTTTTTGACGTGTTTTGGGGTCTCTGTTGGGTTTTGTTGTATTCTTGTTGGTCATTATGTTAAATAGGTGTGGATTGTGGGTTTTGGAGAACATCAGGTAGGTTTTAGTTTTTTTTGGGTTTATATCATGGCGGGTTGTTTTTGTTTTTTTTATTTTTCTTTTTTTTTTTTTTTTTAGTATCTGGGTTGATTTTGGGGTTGTTTTGAGTTTTTTGGGTCTCCGTTGGGTTTCGTTGGGTTTTCCGTGGTCATCATGGTGGAAAAGGGTAAATTCTGGGTTTTGGAGTACATCAGTTAGGTTTAGGGTGGTTTTGGGGTGGATATATGGTACTCAGTTTTTTTTTTTTTTTCTGGGGGGGGGGGGGGGATGATCCTGGAGTTTTTGTGTTGTTTTTGACGTGTTTTGGGGTGTCTGTTGGGTTTTGTTGTGTTCTCGTTTGTCATCATGGTGGAAAAGGGTAAATTGTGGGTTTTGGAAAACATCAGGTAGGTTTAGGGAGGTTTTGGGGTGGATCTATGGTTTTGGTGTATTTTCTTCCACTTTTGGGGGTGATACCGATATTTTTTGGGGTGTTTTTAACGTGTTTTGGGGTCTCCATTAGGTTTTGTTGTGTTCTTGTTGGTCATTATGTTAAATAGGTGTGGATTGTGGGTTTTGGAGAACATCAGGTAGGTTTAGGGTGGTTTTGGGGTGGATCTATGGTTTTGGGGGATTTTCTTCCAGTTTTGGGGGTGATGCCGTTCTTGTTTGGGGTGCTTTTGACGTTTTTTGGGGTCTCTGTTGGGTTTTGTTGGGTTCTCGTTGGTCATCATAGTGGAAAAGTGTAAATTGTGGGTTTTGGAGAACATCAGGTAGGTTTAGGGAGGTTTTGGGGTGGATCTATTGTTTTGGCGTATTTTCTTCCAGTTTTGGGGGTGATGCCGATATTTTTTGGGGTGTTTTTGACGTGTTTTGGGGTCTGCATTAGGTTTTGTTGGGTTCTTGTTTGTCATTATGTTAAATAGGAATGGATTGTGGGTTTTGGAGAACATCAGGTAGGTGTTGGGTGGTTTTGGGGTGGATCTATGGTTTTGGGGGATTTTCTTCCAGTTTTGGGGGTGATGCCATTTTTGTTTGGGGTGTTTTTTAAGGTTTTTGGGGTCTCTGTTTGGTTTTGTTGGGTTCTCGTTGGTCATCATGGTGGAAAAGTGTAAATTGTGGGTTTTGTAGAACATCAGGTAGGTTTAGGGTGGTTTTGGGGTGGATATATGGTACTCAGTTTTTTTTTTTTTTTTTTTTTTTTGTGGGGGGGGGATGATCCTGGAGTTTTTGTGTTGTTTTTGACGTGTTTTGGGGTCTCCATTGTGTTTCATTTGGTTTTCCATGGTCATCGTGTTGTAAAAGTGTAAATTGTGGGTTTTGGAGAACTTCAGGTAGGTTTAGGGGGAGTTTTCACGTGGATTCATGGTATTTGGGGTTTTCTTCTTTTTGGGGGAGTGATCCTCTTGTTTCTTCGGGTGATTTTGAAGTGTTTTGGGGTTTCCGTTGCGTTTCGTTGAATTCCTAATGTGTTTTATGGTGGTTGGGAGTGTGCTTTGGGATTAGGAGAACATCAGGTAGGTTTAGGGTGTCCTTGGGGTGGATCTATGGTATTTGGGGTTTTCTTCTATTTTTTGGCATGAACCTGTTCTTTTTTGGGTTGTTTTTGACGTGTTTTGGGGTCTCCGTTGGGTTTTGTTGTGTTCTTGTTGGTCATTATTTTAAATAGGTGGGGATTGTGGGTTTTGGAGAACATCAGGTAGGTTTTAGTGTTTTTGGGTGTTATATCATGCGGTTTTTTTTTGTTTTATTTTTTTTTTTAGTATCTGGGTTGATTTTGGGGTTGTTTTGAGTTTTTTGGGTCTCCGTTGGGTTTCGTTGGGTTTTCCGTGGTCATCATGGTGGAAAAGGGTAAATTCTGGGTTTTGGAGTACATCAGTTAGGTTTAGGGTGGTTTTGGGGTGGATCTGTGTTTTTGGGGGATTTTGTTCCAGTTTTGGGTGTGATCCCGTTCTTGTTTGGGGTGTTTTTGACGTGTTTTGGGGTCTCTGTTGGGTTTTGTTGGGTTCTCGTTGGTCATCATGTTGGCAAGGGTAAATTGTGGGTTTTGGAGAACATTAGTTAGGTTTAGGGTGGTTTTGGGGTGGATCTATGGTTTTGGCGTATTTTCTTCCAGTTTTGGGGGTGATACCGATATTTTTTGAGGTGTTTTTGACGTGTTTTGGGATCTCCATTACGTTTTGTTGGGTTCTTGTTGGTCGTAATGTTAAATAGGTGTGGATTGTGGGTTTTGGAGAACATCAGGTAGGTTTAAGGGTTTTTTTAGGGTTAAATCATGGCATTTTTTTTTTTTTTAAGAACAGCTTTTTTTTTGGTTGTGTTTTTGACGTGTTTTGGGGTCTCTGTTGGGTTTTGTTGGGTTCTCGTTTGTCATCATGGTGGAAAAGTGTAAATTGTGGGTTCTGGAGAACATCGGGTAGGTTTAGGGGTACTTTTGGGGTGGAACTATGGGTTTTTGTCTTTTCTTTCATTTTGGGGAATGATCCTGTTATTTTTGGGGTGTTTTTGACGTGTTTGCGGGTCTCCGTTGGGTTTCGTTGAGTTTTCCGTGGTCTTCTTGGTGTAAAAGTGTAAATTGTGGCTTTTGGAGAACATCAGGTAGGTTTAGGGTGGTTTTGGGGTGTATCTATAGTTTTGGGGGTTTTTCTTCCAGTTTTGGGAGTGATGCCGTTCTTGTTTGAGGTGTTTTTGACGTGTTTTGGGGTCTCCGTTGGGTTTTGTTGGGTTTTCCGTGGTCATCATGGTGGAAAAGTGTAAATTGCTGGTTTTGGAGAACTTCAGGTAGGTTTAGGGGGACTTTTCGCGTGGTTCATGGTATTTGGGGTTTTCTTCTTTTGGGGGGAGTGATCCTCTCCTTTCTTCGTGTGATTTTGAAGTGTTTTGGGGTTTCCGTTGTGTTTCGTTGAGTTCCTAATGTGTTTTATGGTGGTTGGGAGTGTGCTTTGGGATTAGGAGAACATCAGGTAGGTTTAGGGTGTCTTTGGGGTGGATCTATGGTATTTGGGGTTTTCTTCTTTTTTTTTGGCGTGATCCTGTTCTTTTTTGGGTTGTTTTTGACGTGTTTTGGGGTCTCCGTTGGGTTTTGTTGTGTTCTTGTTGGTCATTATGTTAAATAGGAGTGTATTGTGGGTTTTGGAGAACATCAGGTAGGTTTTAGTGTTTTTGGGTGTTATATCATGGCGTGTTTTTTTTTGTTTTATTTATTTTTCTTTTTTTTTTAGTATCTGGGTTGATTTTGGGGTTGTTTTGAGTTTTTTGGGTCTCCGTTGGGTTTCGTTGGGTTTTCCGTGGTCATCATGGTGGAAAAGGGTAAATTCTGGGTTTTGGAGTACATCAGTTAGGTTTAGGGTGGTTTTGGGGTGGATCTGTGTTTTTGGGGGATTTTTTTCCAGTTTTGGGGGTGATGCCGTTCCTGTTTGGGGTGTTTTTGACGTGTTTTGGGGTCTCTGTTGGGTTTTGTTGGGTTCCCGTTGGTCATCATGGTGGAAAAGTGTAAATTGTGGGTTTTGGAGAACATCAGGTAGGTTTAGGGTGGTTTTGGGGTGGATCTTTTTTTTTGGGGTATTTTCTTCCAGTTTTGGGGTGATGCCGTTCGTGTTTGGGGTGTTTTTGACGTTTTTTGTGGTCTCTGTTTGGTTTTGTTTTGTTCTCGTTGGTCATCATGTTGGAAAAGGGTAAATTGTGGGTTTTGGAGAACATCAGTTAGGTTTAGGGTGGTTTTGGGGTGGATCTATGGTTTTGGGGCATTTTCTTCCAGTTTTGGTGGTGATCCTTTTCTTGTTTGGGATGTTTTTGACGTGTTTTGGGGTGTCTGTTGGGTTTTGTTGGGTTCTCGTTGGTCATCGTGTTGGAAAAGGGTAAATTGTGGGTTTTTGAGAACATCAGGTAGGTGTTGGGTGGTTTTGGGGTGGATCTATGGTTTTGGCGTATTTTCCTCCAGTTTTGGGGGTGATGCCATTTTTGTTTCGGGTGTTTTTTAAGGTTTTTGGGGTCTCTGTTTGGTTTTGTTGGGTTCTCGTTGGTCATCATGGTGGAAAAGTGTAAATTGTGGGTTTTGTAGAACATCAGGTAGGTTTAGGGTGGTTTTGGGGTGGATCTATGGTTTTGGCGGATTTTCTTCCAGTTTTGGGGGTGATGCCGTTCTTTTTTGGGGTGTTTTTGACGTTTTTTGGGGTCTCTGTTGGGTTTTGTTGGGTTCTCGTTGGTCATCGTGTTGGAAAAGGGTAAATTGTGGGTTTTGGAGAACATCAGGTAGGTTTAGGGTGGTTTTGGGGTGGATCTATGGTTTTGGGGGATTTTCTTCCAGTTTTGGGGGTGATGCCATTTTTGTTTGGGGTGTTTTTTAAGGTTTTTGGGGTCTCTGTTTGGTTTTGTTGGGTTCTCGTTGGTCATCATGGTGGAAAAGTGTAAATTGTGGGTTTTGTAGAACATCAGGTAGGTTTAGGGTGGTTTTGGGGTGGATATATGGTACTCAGTTTTTTTTTTTTTTTTTTTGGGGGGGGGGTGGATGATCCTGGACTTTCTGTGTTGTTTTTGACGTGGTTTGGGGTCTCCATTGTGTTTCATTTGGTTTTCCATGGTCATCGTGTTGTAAAAGTGTAAATTGTGGGTTTTGGAGAACTTCAGGTAGGTTTAGGGGGAGTTTTCACGTGGATTCATGGTATTTGGGGTTTTCTTCTTTTTGGGGGAGTGATCCTCTTGTTTCTTCGGGTGATTTTGAAGTGTTTTGGGGTTTCCGTTGCGTTTCGTTGAATTCCTAATGTGTTTTATGGTGGTTGGGAGTGTGCTTTGGGATTAGGAGAACATCAGGTAGGTTTAGGGTGTCCTTGGGGTGGATCTATGGTATTTGGGGTTTTCTTCTATTTTTTGGCGTGATCCTGTTCTTTTTTGGGGTGTTTTTGACGTGTTTTGGTGTCTCCATTAGGTTTTGTTGGGTTCTTGTTTGTCATTATGTTAAATAGGAGTGGATTGTGGGTTTTGGAGAAGATCAGGTAGGTTTAGGGTGGTTTTGGGGTGGATCTATGATTTTGGCGGATTTTCTTCCAGATTTGGGGGTGATGCCGTTCTTGTTTGGGGTGTTTTTGACGTTTTTTGGGGTCTCTGTTGGGTTTTGTTGGGTTCTCGTTGGTCATCGTGTTGGAAAAGGGTAAATTGTGGGTTTTGGAGAAGATCAGGTAGGTTTAGGGTGGTTTTGGGGTGGATCTATGGTTTTGGTGTATTTTCTTCCAGTTTTGGGGGTGATGCCGTTCTTGTTTGGGGTGTTTTTGACGTTTTTTGGGGTCTCTGTTTGGTTTTGTTGGGTTCTCGTTGGTCATCGTGTTGGAAAAAGGTAAATTGTGTGTTTTGCAGAACATCAGGTAGGTGTAGGGTGGTTTTGGGGTGGATCTATGGTTTTGGCGTATTTTCTTCCAGTTTTGGGGGTGATGCCGATATTTGTTTGGGGTGTTTTTTAATGTTTTTGGGGTCTCTGTTTGGTTTTGTTGGGTTCTCGTTGGTCATCATGGTGTAAAAGTGTAAATTGTGGGTTTTGTAGAACATCAGGTAGGTTTAGGGTTGTTTTGGCTTGGATATATGGTACTCAGTTTTTGTTTTTTTTTTTTTTTTTTGGGGCGGGGAAATGATCCTGGAGTTTTTGTGTTGTTTTTGACGTGTTTTGGGGTGTCTGTTGGGTTTTGTTTTGTTCTCGTTGGTCATCATGGTGGAAAAGGGTAAATTGTGGATTTTGGAGAACATCAGGTAGGTTTAGGGAGGTTTTGCGGTGGATCTATGGTTTTGGTGTATTTCCTTCCAGTTTTGGGGGTGATACCGATATTTTTTGGGGTGTTTTTGACGTGTTCTGGTGTCTCCATTAGGTTTTGTTGTGTTCTTGTTGGTCATTATGTTAAATAGGAGTGGATTGTGGGTTTTGGAGAACATCAGGTAGGTTTAGGGTGGTTTTGGGGTGGATCTATGGTTTTGGCGGATTTTCTTCCAATTTTGGGGGTGATGCCGTTCTTGTTTGGGGTGCTTTTGACGTTTTTTGGGGTCTCTGTTTTGTTTTGTTGGGTTCTCGTTGGTCATCGTGTTGGAAAAGGGTAAATTGTGGGTTTTGGAGAACATCAGTTAGGTGTTGGGTGGTTTTGGGGTGGATCTATGGTTTTGGCGTATTTTCTTCCAGTTTTGGGGGTGATGCCGTTCTTGTTTGGGGTGTTTTTGACGTTTTCTGGGGTCTCAGTTGGGTTTTGTTGGGTTCTCGTTGGTCAACATGGTGGAAAAGGGTAAATTGTGGGTTTTGGAGAACATCAGTTAGGTTTAGGGTGGTTTTGGGGTGGATCTATTGTTTTGGCGTATTTTCTTCCAGTTTTGGGGGTGATGCCGATATTTTTTGGGGTGTTTTTTACGTGTTTTGGTGTCTCCATTAGGTTTTGTTGTGTTCTTGTTTGTCATTATGTTAAGTAGGAGTGGATTGTGGGTTTTGGAGAACATCAGGTAGGTTTAGGGTTGTTTTGGGGTGGATATATGGTATTCAGTTTTTTTTTTTTTTTTTGGGGCGGGGGGATGATCCTGGACTTTTTGTGTTGTTTTTGACGTGTTTTGGGGTCTCCATTGTGTTTCATTTGGTTTTCCATGGTCATCGTGTTGTAAAAGGGTAAATTGTGGGTTTTGGAGAATTTCAGGTAGGTTTAGGGGGAGTTTTCACGTGGATTCATGGTATTTGGGGTTTTCTTCTTTTTGGGGGAGTGATCCTCTTGTTTCTTCGGGTGATTTTGAAGTGTTTTGGGGTTTCCGTTGCGTTTCGTTGAATTCCTAATGTGTTTTATGGTGGTTGGGAGTGTGCTTTGGGATTAGGAGAACATCAGGTAGGTTTAGGGTGTCTTTGGGGTGGATCTATGGTATTTGGGGTTTTCTTCTATTTTTTGGCGTGATCCTGTTCTTTTTTGGGTTGTTTTTGACGTGTTTTGTGGTCTCCGTTGGGTTTTGTTGTGTTCTTGTTGGTCATTATTTTAAATAGGTGGGGATTGTGGGTTTTGGAGAACATCAGGTAGGTTTTAGTGTTTTTGGGTGTTATATCATGGCGGGTTTTTTTTGTTTTATTTTTTTTTTTAGTATCTGGGTTGATTTTGGAGTTGTTTTGAGTTTTTTGGGTCTCCGTTGTGTTTCGTTGGGTTTTCCGTGGTCATCATGTTGGAAAAGGGTAAATTCTGGGTTTTGGAGTACATCAGTTAGGTTTAGGGTGGTTTTGGGGTGGATCTGTGTTTTTGGGGGATTTTGTTCCAGTTTTGGGTGTGATCCCGTTCTTGTTTGGGGTGTTTTTGACGTGTTTTGGGGTCTCTGTTGGGTTTTGTTGGGTTCTCGTTGGTCATCATGTTGGCAAGGGTAAATTGTGGGTTTTGGAGAACATTAGTTAGGTTTAGAGTGGTTTTGGGGTGGATCTATGGTTTTGGCGTATTTTCTTCCAGTTTTGGGGGTGATACCGATATTTTTTGAGGTGTTTTTGACGTGTTTTGGGATCTCCATTACGTTTTGTTGGGTTCTTGTTGGTCGTAATGTTAAATAGGAGTGGATTGTGGGTTTTGGAGAACATCAGGTAGGTTTAAGGGTTTTTTTAGGGTTAAATCATGGCATTTTTTTTTTTTTAAGAACAGCTTTTTTTTTGGTTGTGTTTTTGACGTGTTTTGGGGTCTCTGTTGGGTTTTGTTGGGTTCTCGTTTGTCATCATGATGGAAAAGTGTAAATTGTGGGTTCTGGAGAACATCGGGTAGGTTTAGGGGTACTTTTGGGGTGGAACTATGGGTTTTTGTCTTTTCTTTCATTTTGGGGAATGATCCTGTTATTTTTGGGGTGTTTTTGACGTGTTTGCGGGTCTCCGTTGGGTTTCGTTGAGTTTTCCGTGGTCTTCTTGGTGTAAAAGTGTAAATTGTGGCTTTTGGAGAACATCAGGTAGGTTTAGGGTGGTTTTGGGGTGTATCTATAGTTTTGGGGGTTTTTCTTCCAGTTTTGGGAGTGATGCCGTTCTTGTTTGAGGTGTTTTTGACGTGTTTTGGGGTCTCCGTTGGGTTTTGTTGGGTTTTCCGTGGTCATCATGGTGGAAAAGTGTAAATTGCTGGTTTTGGAGAACTTCAGGTAGGTTTAGGGGGACTTTTCGCGTGGTTCATGGTATTTGGGGTTTTCTTCTTTTGGGGGGAGTGATCCTCTCCTTTCTTCGTGTGATTTTGAAGTGTTTTGGGGTTTCCGTTGTGTTTCGTTGAGTTCCTAATGTGTTTTATGGTGGTTGGGAGTGTGCTTTGGGATTAGGAGAACATCAGGTAGGTTTAGGGTGTCTTTGGGGTGGATCTATGGTATTTGGGGTTTTCTTCTTTTTTTTTGGCGTGATCCTGTTCTTTTTTGGGTTGTTTTTGACGTGTTTTGGGGTCTCCGTTGGGTTTTGTTGTGTTCTTGTTGGTCATTATGTTAAATAGGAGTGGATTGTGGGTTTTGGAGAACATCAGGTAGGTTTTAGTGTTTTTGGGTGTTATATCATGGCGTGTTTTTTTTTGTTTTATTTATTTTTCTTTTTTTTTTAGGATCTGGGTTGATTTTGGGGTTGTTTTGAGTTTTTTGGGTCTCCGTTGTGTTTCGTTGGGTTTTCCGTGGTCATCATGTTGGAAAAGGGTAAATTCTGGGTTTTGGAGTACATCAGTTAGGTTTAGGGTGGTTTTGGGGTGGATCTGTGTTTTTGGGGGATTTTTTTCCAGTTTTGGGGGTGATGCCGTTCCTGTTTGGGGTGTTTTTGACGTGTTTTGGGGTCTCTGTTGGGTTTTGTTGGGTTCCCGTTGGTCATCATGGTGGAAAAGTGTAAATTGTGGGTTTTGGAGAACATCAGGTAGGTTTAGGGTGGTTTTGGGGTGGATCTTTTTTTTTGGGGTATTTTCTTCCAGTTTTGGGGTGATGCCGTTCGTGTTTGGGGTGTTTTTGACGTTTTTTGTGGTCTCTGTTTGGTTTTGTTTTGTTCTCGTTGGTCATCATGTTGGAAAAGGGTAAATTGTGGGTTTTGGAGAACATCAGTTAGGTTTAGGGTGGTTTTGGGGTGGATCTATGGTTTTGGGGCATTTTCTTCCAGTTTTGGTGGTGATCCTTTTCTTGTTTGGGATGTTTTTGACGTGTTTTGGGGTCTGCATTAGGTTTTGTTGGGTTCTTGTTTGTCATTATGTTAAATAGGAATGGATTGTGGGTTTTGGAGAACATCAGGTAGGTGTTGGGTGGTTTTGGGGTGGATCTATGGTTTTGGGGGATTTTCTTCCAGTTTTGGGGGTGATGCCATTTTTGTTTGGGGTGTTTTTTAAGGTTTTTGGGGTCTCTGTTTGGTTTTGTTGGGTTCTCGTTGGTCATCATGGTGGAAAAGTGTAAATTGTGGGTTTTGTAGAACATCAGGTAGGTTTAGGGTGGTTTTGGGGTGGATATATGGTACTCAGTTTTTTTTTTTTTTTTTTGGGGTGGGGGGTGGATGATCCTGGACTTTCTGTGTTGTTTTTGACGTGGTTTGGGGTCTCCATTGTGTTTCATTTGGTTTTCCATGGTCATCGTGTTGTAAAAGTGTAAATTGTGGGTTTTGGAGAACTTCAGGTAGGTTTAGGGGGAGTTTTCACGTGGATTCATGGTATTTGGGGTTTTCTTCTTTTTGGGGGAGTGATCCTCTTGTTTCTTCGGGTGATTTTGAAGTGTTTTGGGGTTTCCGTTGCGTTTCGTTGAATTCCTAATGTGTTTTATGGTGGTTGGGAGTGTGCTTTGGGATTAGGAGAACATCAGGTAGGTTTAGGGTGTCCTTGGGGTGGATCTATGGTATTTGGGGTTTTCTTCTATTTTTTGGCGTGATCCTGTTCTTTTTTGGGGTGTTTTTGACGTGTTTTGGTGTCTCCATTAGGTTTTGTTGGGTTCTTGTTTGTCATTATGTTAAATAGGAGTGGATTGTGGGTTTTGGAGAAGATCAGGTAGGTTTAGGGTGGTTTTGGGGTGGATCTATGATTTTGGCGGATTTTCTTCCAGATTTGGGGGTGATGCCGTTCTTGTTTGGGGTGTTTTTGACGTTTTTTGTGGTCTCTGTTGGGTTTTGTTGGGTTCTCGTTGGTCATCGTGTTGGAAAAGGGTAAATTGTGGGTTTTGGAGAAGATCAGGTAGGTTTAGGGTGGTTTTGGGGTGGATCTATGGTTTTGGGGGATTTTCTTCCAGTTTTGGGGGTGATGCCGTTCTTGTTTGGGGTGTTTTTGACGTTTTTTGGGGTCTCTGTTGGGTTTTGTTGGGTTCTCGTTGGTCATCGTGTTGGAAAAAGGTAAATTGTGTGTTTTGCAGAACATCAGGTAGGTGTAGGGTGGTTTTGGGGTGGATCTATGGTTTTGGCGTATTTTCTTCCAGTTTTGGGGGTGATGCCGATATTTGTTTGGGGTGTTTTTTAATGTTTTTGGGGTCTCTGTTTGGTTTTGTTGGGTTCTCGATGGTCATCATGGTGTAAAAGTGTAAATTGTGGGTTTTGTAGAACATCAGGTAGGTTTAGGGTTGTTTTGGGGTGGATATATGGTACTCAGTTTTTTTTTTTTTTTTTTTTTTTTTTTTGGGGCGGGGAAATGATCCTGGAGTTTTTGTGTTGTTTTTGACGTGTTTTGGGGTGTCTGTTGGGTTTTGTTTTGTTCTCGTTGGTCATCATGGTGGAAAAGGGTAAATTGTGGATTTTGGAGAACATCAGGTAGGTTTAGGGAGGTTTTGCGGTGGATCTATGGTTTTGGTGTATTTCCTTCCAGTTTTGGGGGTGATACCGATATTTTTTGGGGTGTTTTTGACGTGTTCTGGTGTCTCCATTAGGTTTTGTTGTGTTCTTGTTGGTCATTATGTTAAATAGGAGTGGATTGTGGGTTTTGGAGAACATCAGGTAGGTTTAGGGTGGTTTTGGGGTGGATCTATGGTTTTGGCGGATTTTCTTCCAATTTTGGGGGTGATGCCGTTCTTGTTTGGGGTGCTTTTGACGTTTTTTGGGGTCTCTGTTGGGTTTTGTTGGGTTCTCGTTGGTCATCGTGTTGGAAAAGGGTAAATTGTGGGTTTTGGAGAACATCAGTTAGGTGTTGGGTGGTTTTGGGGTGGATCTATGGTTTTGGCGTATTTTCTTCCAGTTTTGGGGGTGATGCCGATATTTGTTGGGGTGTTTTTGACGTGTTTTGGTGTCTCCATTAGGTTTTGTTGGGTTCTTGTTTGTCATTATGTTAAATAGGAGTGGATTGTGGGTTTTGTAGAATATCAGGTAGGTTTAGGGTGGTTTTGGGATGGATCTATGGTTTTAGCGTATTTTCTTCCAGTTTTGGGGGTGATGCCGTTCTTGTTTGGGGTGTTTTTGACGTTTTCTGGGGTCTCTGTTGGGTTTTGTTGGGTTCTCATTGGTCATCGTGTTGGAAAAAGGTAAATTGTGTGTTTTGGAGAACATCAGGTAGGTGTAGGGTGGTTTTGGGGTGGATCTATGGTTTTGGCGGATTTTCTTCCAGTTTTGGGGGTGATGCCATTTTTGTTTGGGGTGTTTTTTAAGGTTTTTGGGGTCTCTGTTTGGTTTTGTTGGGTTCTCGTTGGTCATCATGGTGGAAAAGTGTAAATTGTGGGTTTTGTAGAACATCAGGTAGGTTTAGGGTTGTTTTGGGGTGGATATATGGTACTCAGTTTTTTTTTTTTTTTTTTTTTTTTTTTGGGGCGGGAAAATGATCCTGGAGTTTTTGTGTTGTTTTTGACGTGTTTTGGGGTGTCTGTTGGGTTTTGTTGTGTTCTCGTTGGTCATCATGGTGGAAAAGGGTAAATTGTGGGTTTTGGAGAACATCAGGTAGGTTTAGGGAGGTTTTGCGGTGGATCTATGGTTTTGGTGTATTTCCTTCCAGTTTTGGGGGTGATACCGATATTTTTTGGGGTGTTTTTGACGTGTTTTGGGGTCTCCATTAGGTTTTGTTGGGTTCTTGTTGGTCATTATGTTAAATAGGTGTGGATTGTGGGTTTTGGAGAACATCAGGTAGGTTTAAGGGTTTTTTTAGGGTTAAATCATGGCATTTTTTTTTTTTTAAGTACAGCTTTTTTTTTGTTTGTTTTTTTTTGACGTGTTTTGGGGTCTCTGTTGGGTTTTGTTGGGTTCTCGTTTGTCATCATGGTGGAAAAGTGTAAATTGTGGGTTCTGGAGAACATCGGGTAGGTTTAGGGGTACTTTTGGGGTGGAACTATGGGTTTTTGTCTTTTCTTTCATTTTGGGGAATGATCCTGTTATTTTTGGGGTGTTTTTGACGTGTTTGCGGGTCTCCGTTGGGTTTCGTTGAGTTTTCCGTGGTCTTCTTGGTGTAAAAGTGTAAATTGTGGCTTTTGGAGAACATCAGGTAGGTTTAGGGTGGTTTTGGGGTGTATCTATAGTTTTGGGGGTTTTTCTTCCAGTTTTGGGAGTGATGCCGTTCTTGTTTGAGGTGTTTTTGACGTGTTTTGGGGTCTCCGTTGGGTTTTGTTGGGTTTTCCGTGGTCATCATGGTGGAAAAGTGTAAATTGCTGGTTTTGGAGAACTTCAGGTAGGTTTAGGGGGACTTTTCGCGTGGTTCATGGTATTTGGGGTTTTCTTCTTTTGGGGGGAGTGATCCTCTCCTTTCTTCGTGTGATTTTGAAGTGTTTTGGGGTTTCCGTTGTGTTTCGTTGAGTTCCTAATGTGTTTTATGGTGGTTGGGAGTGTGCTTTGGGATTAGGAGAACATCAGGTAGGTTTAGGGTGTCTTTGGGGTGGATCTATGGTATTTGGGGTTTTCTTCTTTTTTTTTGGCGTGATCCTGTTCTTTTTTGGGTTGTTTTTGACGTGTTTTGGGGTCTCCGTTGGGTTTTGTTGTGTTCTTGTTGGTCATTATGTTAAATAGGAGTGGATTGTGGGTTTTGGAGAACATCAGGTAGGTTTTAGTTTTTTTGGGGTTTATATCATGGCGTGTTTTTTTTTGTTTTATTTATTTTTCTTTTTTTTTTTAGGATCTGGGTTGATTTTGGGGTTGTTTTGAGTTTTTTGGGTCTCCGTTGGGTTTCGTTGGGTTTTCCGTGGTCATCATGGTGGAAAAGGGTAAATTCTGGGTTTTGGAGTACATCAGTTAGGTTTAGGGTGGTTTTGGGGTGGATCTGTGTTTTTGGGGGATTTTGTTCCAGTTTTGGGGGTGATCCCGTTCTTGTTTGGGGTGTTTTTGACGTGTTTTGGGGTCTCTGTTGGGTTTTGTTGGGTTCTCGTTGGTCATCATGTTGGCAAGGGTAAATTGTGGGTTTTGGAGAACATTAGTTAGGTTTAGGGTGGTTTTGGGGCGGATCTATGGTTTTGGCGTATTTTCTTCCAGTTTTGGGGGTGATACCGATATTTTTTGGGGTGTTTTTGACGTGTTTTGGGATCTCCATTACGTTTTGTTGTGTTCTTGTTTGTCGTAATGTTAAATAGGTGTGGATTGTGGGTTTTGGAGAACATCAGGTAGGTTTAAGGGTTTTTTTAGGGTTCAATCATGGCATTTTTTTTTTTTTAAGAACAGCTTTTTTTTTGGTTGTGTTTTTGACGTGTTTTGGGGTCTCTGTTGGGTTTTGTTGGGTTCTCGTTTGTCATCATGGTGGAAAAGTGTAAATTGTGGGTTCTGGAGAACATCGGGTAGGTTTAGGGGTACTTTTGGGGTGGAACTATGGGTTTTTGTCTTTTCTTTCATTTTGGGGAATGATCCTGTTATTTTTGGGGTGTTTTTGACGTGTTTGCGGGTCTCCGTTGGGTTTCGTTGAGTTTTCCGTGGTCTTCTTGGTGTAAAAGTGTAAATTGTGGCTTTTGGAGAAGATCAAGTAGGTTTAGGGTGGTTTTGGGGTGTATCTATAGTTTTGGGGGTTTTTCTTCCAGTTTTGGGAGTGATGCTGTTCTTGTTTAAGGTGTTTTTGACGTGTTTTGGGGTCTCCGTTGGGTTTTGTTGGGTTTTCCGTGGTCATCATGGTGTAAAAGTGTAAATTGCTGGTTTTGGAGAACTTCAGGTAGGTTTAGGGGGACTTTTCGCGTGGTTCATGGTATTTGGGGTTTTCTTCTTTTGGGGGGAGTGATCCTCTCCTTTCTTCGTGTGATTTTGAAGTGTTTTGGGGTTTCCGTTGTGTTTCGTTGAGTTCCTAATGTGTTTTATGGTGGTTGGGAGTGTGCTTTGGGATTAGGAGAACATCAGGTAGGTTTAGGGTGTCTTTGGGGTGGATCTATGGTATTTGGGGTTTTCTTCTTTTTTTTTGGCGTGATCCTGTTCTTTTTTGGGTTGTTTTTGACGTGTTTTGGGGTCTCCGTTGGGTTTTGTTGTGTTCTTGTTGGTCATTATGTTAAATAGGAGTGGATTGTGGGTTTTGGAGAACATCAGGTAGGTTTTATTTTTTTTGGGGTTTATATCATGGCGTGTTTTTTTTTGTTTTATTTATTTTTCTTTTTTTTTTTTTTAGGATCTGGGCTGATTTTGGGGTTGTTTTGAGTTTTTTGGGTCTCCGTTGGGTTTCGTTGGGTTTTCCGTGGTCATCATGGTGGAAAAGGGTAAATTCTGGGTTTTGGAGTACATCAGTTAGGTTTAGGGTGGTTTTGGGGTGGATCTGTGTTTTTGGGGGATTTTTTTCCAGTTTTGGGGGTGATGCCGTTCCTGTTTGGGGTGTTTTTGACGTGTTTTGGGGTCTCTGTTGGGTTTTGTTGGGTTCCCGTTGGTCATCATGGTGGAAAAGTGTAAATTGTGGGTTTTGGAGAACATCAGGTAGGTTTAGGGTGGTTTTGGGGTGGATCTTTTTTTTTGGGGTATTTTCTTCCAGTTTTGGGGTGATGCCGTTCGTGTTTGGGGTGTTTTTGACGTTTTTTGTGGTCTCTGTTTGGTTTTGTTGGGTTCTCGTTGGTCATCATGGTGGAAAAGGGTAAATTGTGGGTTTTGGAGAACATCAGTTAGGTTTAGGGTGGTTTTGGGGTGGATCTATGATTTTGGGGCATTTTCTTCCAGTTTTGGTGGTGATCCTTTTCTTGTTTGGGATGTTTTTGACGTGTTTTGGGGTCTCTGTTGGGTTTTGTTGGGTTCTCGTTGGTCATCGTGTTGGAAAAGGGTAAATTGTGGGTTTTTGAGAACATCAGGTAGGTGTTGGGTGGTTTTGGGGTGGATCTATGGTTTTGGGGGATTTTCTTCCAGTTTTGGGGGTGATGCCGTTCTTGTTTGGGGTGTTTTTTAAGGTTTTTGGGGTCTCTGTTTGGTTTTGTTGGGTTCTCGTTGGTCATCATGGTGGAAAAGTGTAAATTGTTGGTTTTGGAGAACATCAGGTAGGTTTAGGGTGGTTTTGGGGTGGATATATGGTACTCAGTTTTTTGTTTTTTTTTTGGGGGCGGGGGATGATCCTGGACTTTTTGTGTTGTTTTTGACGTGTTTTGGGGTCTCCATTGTGTTTCATTTGGTTTTCCATGGTCATCGTGTTGTAAAAGTGTAAATTGTGGGTTTTGGAGAACTTCAGGTAGGTTTAGGGGGAGTTTTCACGTGGATTTATGGTATTTGGTGTTTTCTTCTTTTTGGGGGAGTGATCCTCTTGTTTCTTCGGGTGATTTTGAAGTGTTTTGGGGTTTCCGTTGCGTTTCGTTGAATTCCTAATGTGTTTTATGGTGGTTGGGAGTGTGCTTTGGGATTAGGAGAACATCAGGTAGGTTTAGGGTGTCCTTGGGGTGGATCTATGGTATTTGGGGTTTTCTTCTATTTTTTGGCGTGATCCTGTTCTTTTTTGGGGTGTTTTTGACGTGTTTTGGGGTCTCCATTAGGTTTTGTTGGGTTCTTGTTTGTCATTATGTTAAATAGGTGTGGATTGTGGGTTTTGGAGAAGATCAGGTAGGTTTAGGGTGGTTTTGGGGTGGATCTAAGATTTTGGCGGATTTTCTTCCAGATTTGGGGGTGATGCCGTTCTTGTTTGGGGTGTTTTTGACGTTTTTTGGGGTCTCTGTTGGGTTTTGTTGGGTTCTCGTTGGTCATCGTGTTGGAAAAAGGTAAATTGTGTGTTTTGGAGAACATCAGGTAGGTGTAGGGTGGTTTTGGGGTGGATCTATGGTTTTGGCGTATTTTCTTCCAGTTTTGGGGGTGATGCCGATATTTGTTTGGGGTGTTTTTTAATGTTTTTGGGGTCTCTGTTTGGTTTTGTTGGGTTCTCGTTGGTCATCATGGTGTAAAAGTGTAAATTGTGGGTTTTGTAGAACATCAGGTAGGTTTAGGGTTGTTTTGGGGTGGATATATATTGTACTCAGTTTTTTTTTTTTTTTTTTTTTTTTTGGTGCGCGGAAATGATCCTGGAGTTTTTGTGTTGTTTTTGACGTGTTTTGGGGTGTCTGTTGGGTTTTGTTGTGTTCTCGTTGGTCGTCATGGTGGAAAAGGGTAAATTGTGGGTTTTGGAGAACATCAGGTAGGTTTAGGGAGGTTTTGCGGTGGATCTATGGTTTTGGTGTATTTCCTTCCAGTTTTGGGGGTGTACCGATATTTTTTGGGGTGTTTTTGACGTGTTTTGGGGTCTCCATTAGGTTTTGTTGTGTTCTTGTTGGTCATTATGTTAAATAGGAGTGGATTGTGGGTTTTGGAGAACATCAGGTAGGTTTAGGGTGGTTTTGGGGTGGATCTATGGTTTTGGCGGATTTTCTTCCAGTTTTGGGGTTGATGCCGTTCTTGTTTGGGGTGCTTTTGACGTTTTTTGGGGTCTCTGTTGGGTTTTGTTGGGTTCTCGTTGGTCATCGTGTTGGAAAAGCGTAAATTGTGGGTTTTGTAGAACATCAGGTAGGTGTAGGGTGGTTTTGGGGTGGATCTATGGTTTTGGGGGATTTTCTTCCAGTTTTGGGGGTGATACCATTTTTGTTTGGGGTGTTTTTTAAGGTTTTTGGGGTCTCTGTTTGGTTTTGTTGGGTTCTCGTTGGTCATCGTGTTGGAAAAGTGTAAATTGTGGGTTTTGGAGAACTTCAGGTAGGTTTAGGGGGAGTTTTCACGTGGATTCATGGTATTTGGGGTTTTCTTCTTTTTGGGGGAGTGATCCTCTTGTTTCTTCGGATGATTTTGAAGTGTTTTGGGGTTTCCGTTGCGTTTCGTTGAATTCCTAATGTGTTTTATGGTGGTTGGGAGTGTGCTTTGGGATTAGGAGAACATCAGGTAGGTTTAGGGTGTCCTTGGGGTGGATCTATGGTATTTGGGGTTTTCTTCTATTTTTTGGCGTGATCCTGTTCTTTTTTGGGGTGTTTTTGACGTGTTTTGGTGTCTCCATTAGGTTTTGTTGGGTTCTTGTTTGTCATTATGTTAAATAGGAGTGGATTGTGGGTTTTGGAGAAGATCAGTTAGGTTTAGGGTGGTTTTGGGGTGGATCTATGATTTTGGCGGATTTTCTTCCAGATTTGGGGGTGATGCCATTCTTGTTTGGGGTGTTTTTGACATTTTTTGGGGTCTCTGTTGGGTTTAGTTGGGTTCTCGTTGGTCATCGTGTTGGAAAAGGGTAAATTGTGGGTTTTGGAGAACATCAGGTAGGTGTAGGGTGGTTTTGGGGTGGATCTATGGTTTTGGGGGATTTTCTTCCAGTTTTGGGGGTGATGCCATTTTTGTTTGGGGTGTTTTTTAAGGTTTTTGGGGTCTCTGTTTGGTTTTGTTGGGTTCTTGTTGGTCATCATGGTGGAAAAGTGTAAATTGTGGGTTTTGTAGAACATCAGGTAGGTTTAGGGTGGTTTTGGCGTGGATATATGGTACTCAGTTTTTTTTTTTTTTTTTTGGGGGGGGGGTGGATGATCCTGGACTTTCTGTGTTGTTTTTGACGTGGTTTGGGGTCTCCATTGTGTTTCATTTGGTTTTCCATGGTCATCGTGTTGTAAAAGTGTAAATTGTGGGTTTTGGAGAACTTCAGGTAGGTTTAGGGGGAGTTTTCACGTGGATTCATGGTATTTGGGGTTTTCTTCTTTTTGGGGGAGTGATCCTCTTGTTTCTTCGGGTGATTTTGAAGTGTTTTGGGGTTTCCGTTGCGTTTCGTTGAATTCCTAATGTGTTTTATGGTGGTTGGGAGTGTACTTTGGGATTAGGAGAACATCAGGTAGGTTTAGGGTGGTTTTGGGGTGTATCTATAGTTTTGGGGGTTTTTCTTCCAGTTTTGGGAGTGATGCCGTTCTTGTTTGAGGTGTTTTTGACGTGTTTTGGGGTCTCCGTTGGGTTTCGTTGTGTTTTCCGTGGTCATCATGGTGGAAAAGGGTAAATTCTGGGTTTTGGAGTACATCAGTTAGGTTTAGGGTGGTTTTGGGGTGGATCTGTGTTTTTGGGGGATTTTTTTCCAGTTTTGGGTGTGATGCCGTTCCTGTTTGGGGTGTTTTTGACGTGTTTTGGGGTCTCTGTTGGGTTTTGTTTGGTTCTCGTTTGTCATCATGGTGGAAAAGTGTAAATTGTGGGTTTTGGAGAACATCAGGTAGTTTTAAGGTGGTTTTGGGGTGGATCTGTGTTTTTGGGGTATTTTCTTCCAGTTTTGGGGGTGATGCCGTTCTTGTTTGGGGTGTTTTTGACGTTTTTTGGGGTCTCTGTTGGGTTTTGTTGGGTTCTCGTTTGTCATCATGGTGGAAAAGTGTAAATTGTGGGTTTTGGAGAACATCAGGTAGTTTTAAGGTGGTTTTGGGGTGGATCTTTTTTTTGGGGTATTTTGTTCCAGTTTTGGGGTGATGCCGTTCTTGTTTGGGGTGTTTTTGACGTTTTTTGTGGTCTCTGTTGGGTTTTGTTGGCTTCTCGTTGGTCATCGTGTTGGAAAAAGGTAAATTGTGTGTTTTGGAGAACATCAGGTAGGTGTAGGGTGGTTTTGGGGTGGATCTATGGTTTTGGGGGATTTTCTTCCAGTTTTGGGGGTGATGCCATTTTTGTTTGGGGTGTTTTTTAAGGTTTTTGGGGTCTCTGTTTGGTTTTGTTGGGTTCTCGTAGGTCATCATGGTGGAAAAGTGTAAATTGTGGGTTTTGGAGAACAGCAGGTAGTTTTAGGGTGGTTTTGGGGTGGATCTGTGTTTTTGGGGGATTTTGTTCCAGTTTTGGGGGTGATACCGATATTTTTTGGGGTGTTTTTGACGTGTTTTGGGGTCTCCATTAGGTTTTGTTGTGTTCTTGTTGGTCATTATGTTAAATAGGTGTGGATTGTGGGTTTTGGAGAACATCAGGTAGGTTTAGGGTGGTTTTGGGGTGGATATATGGTACTCAGTTTGTTTTTGTTTTTTTTTTTTGGGGGGGGGGGAGGATCCTGGACTTTTTGTGTGTTTTTTGACGTGTTTTGGGGTGTCCGTTGTGTTTCATTTGGTTTTCCATGGTCATCGTGTTGTAAAAGGGTAAATTGTGGGTTTTGGAGAACTTCAGGTAGGTTTAGGGGGACTTTTCGCGTGGATTCATGGTATTTGGGGTTTTCTTCTATTTTGGAGAGTGATCCTCTCCTTTCTTCGTGTGATTTTGAAGTGTTTTGGGGTTTCCGTTGCGTTTCGTTGAGTTCCTAATGCGTTTTATGGTGGTTGGGAGTGTGCTTTGGGATTAGGAGAACATCAGGTAGGTTTAGGGTGTCCTTGGGGTGGATCTATGGTATTTGGGGTTTTCTTCTATTTTTTTGGCGTGACCCTTTTCTTGTTTGGGGTGTTTGTGACGTGTTTTGGGGTCTCCATTAGGTTTTGTTGTGTTCTTGTTGGTCATTATTTTAAATAGGTGGGGATTGTGGGTTTTGGAGAACATCAGGTAGGTTTTAGTGTTTTTGGGTGTTATATCATGGCTGTTTTTTTTTGTTTTATTTTTTTTTTTTAGTATCTGGGTTGATTTTGGGGTTGTTTTGAGTTTTTTGGTTCTCCGTTGTGTTTCGTTGGGTTTTCCGTGGTCATCATGTTGGAAAAGGGTAAATTGTGGGTTTTGGAGAACAGCAGGTAGGTTTAGGGTGGTTTTGGGGTGGATCTGTGTTTTTGGGGGATTTTGTTCCAGTTTTGGGGGTGATGCCGTTCTTGTTTGGGGTGTTTTTGACGTGTTTTGGGGTCTCTGTTGGGTTTTGTTTGGTTCTCGTTGGTCATCATGTTGGCAAGGGTAAATTGTGGGTTTTGGAGAACATTAGTTAGGTTTAGGGTGGTTTTGGGGTGGATCTATGGTTTTGGCGTATTTTCTTCCAGTTTTGGTGGTGATACCGATATTTTTTGAGGTGTTTTTGACGTGTTTTGGGATCTCCATTACGTTTTGTTGGGTTCTTGTTGGTCGTAATGTTAAATAGGTGTGGATTGTGGGTTTTGCAGAACATCAGGTAGGTTTAAGGGTTTTTTTAGGGTTAAATCATGGCATTTTTTTTTTTTTTAAGAACAGCTTTTTTTTTGGTTGTGTTTTTGACGTGTTTTGGGGTCTCTGTTGGGTTTTGTTGGGTTCTCGTTTGTCATCATGGTGGAAAAGTGTAAATTGTGGGTTCTGGAGAACATCGGGTAGGTTTAGGGGTACTTTTGGGGTGGAACTATGGGTTTTTGTCTTTTCTTTCATTTTGGGGAATGATCCTGTTATTTTTGGGGTGTTTTTGACGTGTTTGCGGGTCTCCGTTGGGTTTCGTTGAGTTTTCCGTGGTCTTCTTGGTGTAAAAGTGTAAATTGTGGCTTTTGGAGAACATCAGGTAGGTTTAGAGTGGTTTTGGGGTGTATCTATAGTTTTGGGGGTTTTTCTTCCAGTTTTGGGAGTGATGCCGTTCTTGTTTGAGGTGTTTTTGACGTGTTTTGGGGTCTCCGTTGGGTTTCGTTGGGTTTTCCGTGGTCATCATGGTGGAAAAGGGTAAATTCTGGGTTTTGGAGTACATCAGTTAGGTTTAGGGTGGTTTTGGGGTGGATCTGTGTTTTTGGGGGATTTTTTTCCAGTTTTGGGGGTGATGCCGTTCCTGTTTGGGATGTTTTTGACGTGTTTTGGGGTCTTTGTTGGGTTTTGTTTGGTTCTCGTTTGTCATCATGGTGGAAAAGTGTAAATTGTGGGTTTTGGAGAACATCAGGTAGTTTTAAGGTGGTTTTGGGGTGGATCTTTTTTTTGGGGGCATTTTCTTCTAGTTTTGGGGTGATGCCGTTCTTGTTTGGGGTGTTTTTGACGTTTTTTGTGGTCTCTGTTGGGTTTTGTTGGGTTCTCGTTGGTCATCATGTTGGAAAAGGGTAAATTGTGGGTTTTGGAGAACATCAGGTAGGTGTAGGGTGGTTTTCGGGTGGATCTATGGTTTTGGGGCATTTTCTTCCAGTTTTGGTGGTGATCCTTTTCTTGTTTGGGATGTTTTTGACGTGTTTTGGGGTCTCTGTTGGGATTTGTTGGGTTCTCGTTGGTCATCATGGTTGAAAAGTGTAAATTGTGGGTTTTGGAGAACATCAGGTAGGTGTAGGGTGGTTTTCGGGTGGATCTATGGTTTTGGGGCATTTTCTTCCAGTTTTGGTGGTGATCCTTTTCTTGTTTGGGATGTTTTTGACGTGTTTTGGGGTCTCTGTTGGGATTTGTTGGGTTCTCGTTGGTCATCATGGTTGAAAAGTGTAAATTGTGGGTTTTGGAGAACATCAGGTAGGTCTAGGGGTACTTTTGGGGTGGATCTATGGCTTTTTGGGTTTTGTTTCATTTTGGGGAACGATCCTGTTATTTTTGGGGTGTTTTTGACGTGTTTTGGGTCTCTATTAAGTTTTGTTGGGTTCTTGTTTGTCATTATGTTAAATAGGAGTGGATTGTGGGTTTTGGAAAACATCAGGTAGGTTTAAGGGTTTTTTTAGGGGTAAATCAATTCTTTTATTTGTTTTTTTAATTTTTTTTTTTAATTCTTCGTTGATTTTGGTGTGTTTTTGACGTGTTTGGGGGTCTTCGTTGGGTTTCGTTGGGTTTTCCGTGGTCATCATGGTGGAAAAGGGTAAATTGCTGGTTTTGGAGAACTTCAGGTAGGTTTAGAGTGGTTTGGGGGTGGATCCATGGTTTTGGGGGATTTTCTTCCAGTTTTGGGGGTGATGCCGTTCTTGTTTGGGGTGATTTTGACGTGTTTTGGGGTCTCCGTTGGGTTTCTTTGGGTTTTCTGTGGTCATGGTGGTGGAAAATTGTAAATTGCGGGTTTTGGAGAACTTCAGGTAGGTTTACGGTGTTTTTGGGGTGGATCTATGGTATTTGGGGATTTTCCTCCTGTTTTGGGTGTGATCCCGTTCTTTTTTGGGGTGTTTTTGAAGTTTTTTGGGTCTCCGTTGGGATTTAGTTGGCTTCTCGTTGGTCATCATGGTGGAAAATTGTAAATTGTGGATTTTGGAGAACATCAGGTAGGTTTAGGGGAATTTTTGGTGTGGATCTATGTCTTTTGGGGTTTTCTTTCTTTTTGGGGTTGAACCAGTTCTTTTTTGGGGTGTTTTTGACATTTTTGGCTTCTCCGTTGGATTTTGTTGGGTTCTCGTTGGTCGTTAAGGTAAATGGGAGTGGATTGTGGGTTTTGAAGAAGATCAAGTAAGTTTAGGGTGGTTTTGGGAGGAAATTCATAGTTTGGGTTTTTTTTTCTTCTGATCCAGTTATTTTGGTGTGGTTTTGACGTGTTTTGGGGTTTCCGTTGGGTTTTGTTGGATTTCCATCGGGTTTTCTGGTGGTTGGGAATGGATTGTACATTTAGGAGAACATCAGGTAGGTTTACGGATTATTTGGGGGTTAAATCACGTTTTTTCTTCTGATCCTGTTCGCTTTTGGGGTTTTTTTGTGGTGTTTTGGTGTTTCCGTTGCGTTTCGTTGAGTTCCTAATGGGTTTTCTGGTGGTTGGGTGTGGACTTTGGTATTTGGAGAACTTCAGGTAGGTTTAGGGTGGTTTGGGGGTGGATCCATGGTTTTGGGGGATTTTCTTCCAGTTTTGGGGGTGATGCCGTTCTTGTTTGGGGTGTTTTTGACGTGTTTAGGGGTCTCCGTTGGGTTTTGTTGTGTTTTCCGTGGTCATGGTTGTGGAAAAGCGTAAATTGTGGGTTTTGGAGAACCTCGGGTATGTTTAGAGTTCTTTTGCGGTGGATCTATGGTTTTGGGGGATTTTCTTTTAGTTTTGGGTGTGATCCTGTTCTTTTTCGTGGTGTTTTTCACGTTTTTTTGGGGTGTCCGATGGGTTTTGTTGGGTTTTCCATGGTCATCATGGTGGAAAAGTGTAAATTGTGGGTTTTGGAGAACATCGGGTAGGTTAAGGATGGGTTTGGATTGGATCTATGGTATTTGGGGATTTCTTCTGTTTTCTGGAGGTGTTCCTGTTCTTTTTTGGGGTTTTTATTGACATAGTTTGGGGTCACCGTTTGGTTTCGTTGGTTTTCCTTTGTCATCCTGGTGGAAAATTGTAGATTGTGGGTTTTGGAGAACTTCATGTAGGTTTAGGGGGACTTTTGGGGTGGATTCAAGGTATTTGGGCTTTTCTTCTGTTTTTTTGGTGTGATCCCGTTCTTGTTTGGGGTGTTTTTGACGTGTTTTGGGGTCTCCGTTGGGTTTTAGTTGGGTTCTTGTTGGTCATCATGTTGGAAACTGGTAAATTGTGGATTTTGGAGAACATAGGTGAGTTTAACGTTTTTTTTTGGTGGTGAATCTATGGTTTTGGGGGATTTCTTCTTTTTTTTTTAGTGTTTTCTTCTGGTTTTGGGGCGGTCCCCTTTTTTTGGGGGGGATGTTCTTGACGTGTTTTGGGGTCTCCGTTGGGTTTTGTTCGGTTCTTGTTGGTCATTATGTTAAATAGGAGTGGATTTTGGGTTTTGGAGAACATCAGGTAGGTTTAAGATTTTTTTTGGGGTTAAATCACGTTTTTTCTTCTGATCCGGTTCGCTTTTGGGGTGATTTTTTAACGTGTTTTGTGGTTTTCGTTGTGCTTCGTGGAGTTCCTAATGGTTTTTATGGTGGTTGGGAGTGGACTTTAAGATTTGGAGAACATCAGGTATGTTTAGGGTGGTTTTGTATTGGATCCGTGCTTTTTGGGGTTTTCTTTCATTTTGGGGGGTGATCACGTTCTTGTTTGGGGTGTTTTTGACATGTTTTGGGGTCTCCGTTGGGTTTCATTAGGTTTTCCGTTGTCATTATGGTGGAAAAGTGTAAATTGTGGGTTTTGTAGAACATGAGGTAGGTTTAGGGGGACTTTTGGGGTGGATTCATAGTATTTGGGGGATTTTCTTTTTTTTAGGGGGTGATCCTGTTCTTTTTTGGGTTGTTTTGACGTGTATTGGGGTCTCCATTGGGTTTCGTTGTTTTTTCTGTGGTCATGGTGGTGGAAAAAGGTAAATTGCGGGTTTTGATAGACTTCAGGTAGGTTTAGGGGGACTTTTGGGGTGGATTCATGGTATTTGGGGTTTTCTTCTGTTTTTTTGGGGGGGTGATCCTGTTCTTTTTTGGGTTGTTTTTGACGTGTTTTGGGGTCTCAGTTTGGTTTTGTTGGGTTTTCCGTGGTCATCATGGTGGAAAAGGATAAATTGTGGGTTTTGGAGAACATCAGGTAGGTTTAGGGTGACTTTTGGGGTGGATTCATGGTATTTGGGGTTTTCTTCTGTTTTTTTGGGTTGATTCCGTTCTTGTTTGGGTTGTTTTTGACGTGTTTTGTGGTCTCTGTTGTGTTTCGTTGGGTTTTCCGTGGTCATCATGGTGGAAAAGTGTAAATTCTAAGTTTTAGAGAACATCGGGTACTTTTAGGGTCTTTTTGGGGTGGATCTGTGGTTTTGGGGGATTTTCTTCCAGTTTTGGTGTGATGCAGTTCTTTTTTGGGGTGTTTTTGACGTGTTTTGGGGTCTCCGTTGGGTTTTATTTGGGTTCTTGTTGGTCATCATGGTGGAAAAGTGAAGGTTGTGGGTTTTGGAGAACATCAGGTAGGTTTAGGGGGACTTTTGGGGCAGAGTCATGTTTTTGGGGGTTTCCTTCTGTTTCTTGGGGTGGTCCCGTTGTTTTTTGGGAAATTTTTGAGGTGTTTGGGGTTCTCCGTTGTGTTTTGTTGCGTTCTCTTTGGTCATCATGGTGTAAAATTGTAAATTGTGGGTTTTGGAGAACATCAGGTAGGTTTAGAGTGGTTTGGGGTGGATCCATGGTTTTGGGGGATTTTCTTCCAGTTTTGGGGGTGATGCCGTTCTTGTTTGGGGTGATTTTGACGTGTTTTGGGGTCTCCGTTGGGTTTCTTTGGGTTTTCTGTGGTCATGGTGGTGGAAAATTGTAAATTGCGGGTTTTGGAGAACTTCAGGTAGGTTTACGGTGTTTTTGGGGTGGATCTATGGTATTTGGGGATTTTCCTCCTGTTTTGGGTGTGATCCCGTTCTTTTTTGGGGTGTTTTTGAAGTTTTTTGGGGTCTCCGTTGGGATTTAGTTGGCTTCTCGTTGGTCATCATGGTGGAAAATTGTAAATTGTGGATTTTGGAGAACATCAGGTAGGTTTAGGGGAATTTTTGGTGTGGATCTATGTCTTTTGGGGTTTTCTTTCTTTTTGGGGTTGAACCAGTTCTTTTTTGGGGTGTTTTTGACATTTTTGGCTTCTCCGTTGGATTTTGTTGGGTTCTCGTTGGTCGTTAAGGTAAATGGGAGTGGATTGTGGGTTTTGAAGAAGATCAAGTAAGTTTAGGGTGGTTTTGGGAGGAAATTCATAGTTTGGGTTTTTTTTTCTTCTGATCCAGTTATTTTGGTGTGGTTTTGACGTGTTTTGGGGTTTCCGTTGGGTTTTGTTGGATTTCCATCGGGTTTTCTGGTGGTTGGGAATGGATTGTACATTTAGGAGAACATCAGGTAGGTTTACGGATTATTTGGGGGTTAAATCACGTTTTTTCTTCTGATCCTGTTCGCTTTTGGGGTTTTTTTGTGGTGTTTTGGTGTTTCCGTTGCGTTTCGTTGAGTTCCTAATGGGTTTTCTGGTGGTTGGGTGTGGACTTTGGTATTTGGAGAACTTCAGGTAGGTTTAGGGTGGTTTGGGGGTGGATCCATGGTTTTGGGGGATTTTCTTCCAGTTTTGGGGGTGATGCCGTTCTTGTTTGGGGTGTTTTTGACGTGTTTAGGGGTCTCCGTTGGGTTTTGTTGTGTTTTCCGTGGTCATGGTTGTGGAAAAGCGTAAATTGTGGGTTTTGGAGAACCTCGGGTATGTTTAGAGTTCTTTTGCGGTGGATCTATGGTTTTGGGGGATTTTCTTTTAGTTTTGGGTGTGATCCTGTTCTTTTTCGTGGTGTTTTTCACGTTTTTTTGGGGTGTCCGATGGGTTTTGTTGGGTTTTCCATGGTCATCATGGTGGAAAAGTGTAAATTGTGGGTTTTGGAGAACATCGGGTAGGTTAAGGATGGGTTTGGATTGGATCTATGGTATTTGGGGATTTCTTCTGTTTTCTGGAGGTGTTCCTGTTCTTTTTTGGGGTTTTTATTGACATAGTTTGGGGTCACCGTTTGGTTTCGTTGGTTTTCCTTTGTCATCCTGGTGGAAAATTGTAGATTGTGGGTTTTGGAGAACTTCATGTAGGTTTAGGGGGACTTTTGGGGTGGATTCAAGGTATTTGGGCTTTTCTTCTGTTTTTTTGGTGTGATCCCGTTCTTGTTTGGGGTGTTTTTGACGTGTTTTGGGGTCTCCGTTGGGTTTTAGTTGGGTTCTTGTTGGTCATCATGTTGGAAACTGGTAAATTGTGGATTTTGGAGAACATAGGTGAGTTTAACGTTTTTTTTTGGTGGTGAATCTATGGTTTTGGGGGATTTCTTCTTTTTTTTTTAGTGTTTTCTTCTGGTTTTGGGGCGGTCCCCTTTTTTTGGGGGGGATGTTCTTGACGTGTTTTGGGGTCTCCGTTGGGTTTTGTTCGGTTCTTGTTGGTCATTATGTTAAATAGGAGTGGATTGTGGGTTTTGGAGAACATCAGGTAGGTTTAAGATTTTTTTGGGGGTTAAATCACGTTTTTTCTTCTGATCCGGTTCGCTTTTGGGGTGATTTTTTAACGTGTTTTGTGGTTTTCGTTGTGCTTCGTGGAGTTCCTAATGGTTTTTATGGTGGTTGGGAGTGGACTTTAAGATTTGGAGAACATCAGGTATGTTTAGGGTGGTTTTGTATTGGATCCGTGCTTTTTGGGGTTTTCTTTCATTTTGGGGGGTGATCACGTTCTTGTTTGGGGTGTTTTTGACATGTTTTGGGGTCTCCGTTGGGTTTCATTAGGTTTTCCGTTGTCATTATGGTGGAAAAGTGTAAATTGTGGGTTTTGTAGAACATGAGGTAGGTTTAGGGGGACTTTTGGGGTGGATTCATAGTATTTGGGGGATTTTCTTTTTTTTAGGGGGTGATCCTGTTCTTTTTTGGGTTGTTTTGACGTGTATTGGGGTCTCCATTGGGTTTCGTTGGTTTTTCTGTGGTCATGGTGGTGGAAAAAGGTAAATTGCGGGTTTTGATAGACTTCAGGTAGGTTTAGGGGGACTTTTGGGGTGGATTCATGGTATTTGGGGTTTTCTTCTGTTTTTTTGGGGGGGTGATCCTGTTCTTGTTTGGGTTGTTTTTGACGTGTTTTGGGGTCTCAGTTTGGTTTTGTTGGGTTTTCCGTGGTCATCATGGTGGAAAAGGATAAATTGTGGGTTTTGGAGAACATCAGGTAGGTTTAGGGTGACTTTTGGGGTGGATTCATGGTATTTGGGGTTTTCTTCTGTTTTTTTGGGTTGATTCCGTTCTTGTTTGGGTTGTTTTTGACGTGTTTTGTGGTCTCTGTTGTGTTTCGTTGGGTTTTCCGTGGTCATCATGGTGGAAAAGTGTAAATTCTAAGTTTTAGAGAACATCGGGTACTTTTAGGGTCTTTTTGGGGTGGATCTGTGGTTTTGGGGGATTTTCTTCCAGTTTTGGTGTGATGCAGTTCTTTTTTGGGGTGTTTTTGACGTGTTTTGGGGTCTCCATTGGGTTTTATTTGGGTTCTTGTTGGTCATCATGGTGGAAAAGTGAAGGTTGTGGGTTTTGGAGAACATCAGGTAGGTTTAGGGGGACTTTTGGGGCAGAGTCATGTTTTTGGGGGTTTCCTTCTGTTTCTTGGGGTGGTCCCGTTGTTTTTTGGGAAATTTTTGAGGTGTTTGGGGTTCTCCGTTGTGTTTTGTTGCGTTCTCTTTGGTCATCATGGTGTAAAATTGTAAATTGTGGGTTTTGGAGAACATCAGGTAGGTTTAGAGTGGTTTGGGGGTGGATCCATGGTTTTGGGGGATTTTCTTCCAGTTTTGGGGGTGATGCCGTTCTTGTTTGGGGTGATTTTGACGTGTTTTGTGGTCTCTGTTGTGTTTCGTTGGGTTTTCCGTGGTCATCATGGTGGAAAAGTGTAAATTCTAAGTTTTAGAGAACATCGGGTACTTTTAGGGTCTTTTTGGGGTGGATCTGTGGTTTTGGGGGATTTTCTTCCAGTTTTGGTGTGATGCAGTTCTTTTTTGGGGTGTTTTTGACGTGTTTTGGGGTCTCCGTTGGGTTTTATTTGGGTTCTTGTTGGTCATCATGGTGGAAAAGTGAAGGTTGTGGGTTTTGGAGAACATCAGGTAGGTTTAGGGGGACTTTTGGGGCAGAGTCATGTTTTTGGGGGTTTCCTTCTGTTTCTTGGGGTGGTCCCGTTGTTTTTTGGGAAATTTTTGAGGTGTTTGGGGTTCTCCGTTGTGTTTTGTTGCGTTCTCTTTGGTCATCATGGTGTAAAATTGTAAATTGTGGGTTTTGGAGAACATCAGGTAGGTTTAGAGTGGTTTGGGGGTGGATCCATGGTTTTGGGGGATTTTCTTCCAGTTTTGGGGGTGATGCCGTTCTTGTTTGGGGTGATTTTGACGTGTTTTGGGGTCTCCGTTGGGTTTCTTTGGGTTTTCTGTGGTCATGGTGGTGGAAAATTGTAAATTGCGGGTTTTGGAGAACTTCAGGTAGGTTTACGGTGTTTTTGGGGTGGATCTATGGTATTTGGGGATTTTCCTCCTGTTTTGGGTGTGATCCCGTTCTTTTTTGGGGTGTTTTTGAAGTTTTTTGGGGTCTCCGTTGGGATTTAGTTGGCTTCTCGTTGGTCATCATGGTGGAAAATTGTAAATTGTGGATTTTGGAGAACATCAGGTAGGTTTAGGGGAATTTTTGGTGTGGATCTATGTCTTTTGGGGTTTTCTTTCTTTTTGGGGTTGAACCAGTTCTTTTTTGGGGTGTTTTTGACATTTTTGGCTTCTCCGTTGGATTTTGTTGGGTTCTCGTTGGTCGTTAAGGTAAATGGGAGTGGATTGTGGGTTTTGAAGAAGATCAAGTAAGTTTAGGGTGGTTTTGGGAGGAAATTCATAGTTTGGGTTTTTTTTTCTTCTGATCCAGTTATTTTGGTGTGGTTTTGACGTGTTTTGGGGTTTCCGTTGGGTTTTGTTGGATTTCCATCGGGTTTTCTGGTGGTTGGGAATGGATTGTACATTTAGGAGAACATCAGGTAGGTTTAAGGATTATTTGGGGGTTAAATCACGTTTTTTCTTCTGATCCTGTTCGCTTTTGGGGTTTTTTTGTGGTGTTTTGGTGTTTCCGTTGCGTTTCGTTGAGTTCCTAATGGGTTTTCTGGTGGTTGGGTGTGGACTTTGGTATTTGGAGAACATCAGGTAGGTTTAGGGTGGTTTGGGGGTGGATCCATGGTTTTGGGGGATTTTCTTCCAGTTTTGGGGGTGATGCCGTTCTTGTTTGGGGTGTTTTTGACGTGTTTAGGGGTCTCCGTTGGGTTTTGTTGTGTTTTCCGTGGTCATGGTTGTGGAAAAGCGTAAATTGTGGGTTTTGGAGAACCTCGGGTATGTTTAGAGTTCTTTTGCGGTGGATCTATGGTTTTGGGGGATTTTCTTTTAGTTTTGGGTGTGATCCTGTTCTTTTTCGTGGTGTTTTTCACGTTTTTTTGGGGTGTCCGATGGGTTTTGTTGGGTTTTCCATGGTCATCATGGTGGAAAAGTGTAAATTGTGGGTTTTGGAGAACATCGGGTAGGTTAAGGATGGGTTTGGATTGGATCTATGGTATTTGGGGATTTCTTCTGTTTTCTGGAGGTGTTCCTGTTCTTTTTTGGGGTTTTTATTGACATAGTTTGGGGTCACCGTTTGGTTTCGTTGGTTTTCCTTTGTCATCCTGGTGGAAAATTGTAGATTGTGGGTTTTGGAGAACTTCATGTAGGTTTAGGGGGACTTTTGGGGTGGATTCAAGGTATTTGGGCTTTTCTTCTGTTTTTTGGTGTGATCCCGTTCTTGTTTGGGGTGTTTTTGACGTGTTTTGGGGTCTCCGTTGGGTTTTAGTTGGGTTCTTGTTGGTCATCATGTTGGAAACTGGTAAATTGTGGATTTTGGAGAACATAGGTGAGTTTAACGTTTTTTTTTTGGTGGTGAATCTATGGTTTTGGGGGATTTCTTCTTTTTTTTTAGTGTTTTCTTCTGGTTTTGGGGCGGTCCCCTTTTTTTTGGGGGGATGTTCTTGACGTGTTTTGGGGTCTCCGTTGGGTTTTGTTCGGTTCTTGTTGGTCATTATGTTAAATAGGAGTGGATTTTGGGTTTTGGAGAACATCAGGTAGGTTTAAGATTTTTTTTGGGGTTAAATCACGTTTTTTCTTCTGATCCGGTTCGCTTTTGGGGTGATTTTTTAACGTGTTTTGTGGTTTTCGTTGTGCTTCGTGGAGTTCCTAATGGTTTTTATGGTGGTTGGGAGTGGACTTTAAGATTTGGAGAACATCAGGTATGTTTAGGGTGGTTTTGTATTGGATCCGTGCTTTTTGGGGTTTTCTTTCATTTTGGGGGGTGATCACGTTCTTGTTTGGGGTGTTTTTGACATGTTTTGGGGTCTCCGTTGGGTTTCATTAGGTTTTCCGTTGTCATTATGGTGGAAAAGTGTAAATTGTGGGTTTTGTAGAACATGAGGTAGGTTTAGGGGGACTTTTGGGGTGGATTCATAGTATTTGGGGGATTTTCTTTTTTTTAGGGGGTGATCCTGTTCTTTTTTGGGTTGTTTTGACGTGTATTGGGGTCTCCATTGGGTTTCGTTGGTTTTTCTGTGGTCATGGTGGTGGAAAAAGGTAAATTGCGGGTTTTGATAAACTTCAGGTAGGTTTAGGGGGACTTTTGGGGTGGATTCATGGTATTTGGGGTTTTCTTCTGTTTTTTGGGTTGATTCCGTTCTTGTTTGGGTTGTTTTTGACGTGTTTTGTGGTCTCTGTTGTGTTTCGTTGGGTTTTCCGTGGTCATCATGGTGTAAAAGTGTAAATTCTAAGTTTTAGAGAACATCGGGTACTTTTAGGGTCTTTTTGGGGTGGATCTGTGGTTTTGGGGGATTTTCTTCCAGTTTTGGTGTGATGCAGTTCTTTTTTGGGGTGTTTTTGACGTGTTTTGGGGTCTCCGTTGGGTTTTATTTGGGTTCTTGTTGGTCATCATGGTGGAAAAGTGTAAAATGTGGGTTTTGGAGAATATCATGTAGGTTTAGGGTGTTTTTGGGGTGGATTTATGGTTTTGGGGTTTTCTTCTGTTTTTGGTGGTTATCCCGGACTTGTTTGGGGTGTTTTTGACATGTTTTGATGTCTCTGTTGCGTTTTGTTGTGTTTCCATTGGGTTTTCTGGTGGTTGGGAGTGGATTGTACATTTAGGAGAACGTCAGGTAGGTTTAAGTGTTTTTTTGGTGTTAAATCACGTTTTTTCTTCTGATCCGGTTCGCTTTTGGGGTGTTTTTGACGTGTTTTGGTGTTTCCGTTGCGTTTCGTGTAGTTTTGACAAATTGACAAGTCCTTGAAGTCCCTTTTGATTGCTCACAGGCTATGCGTTGCCACTCCTTCTCCTCCCAGATATAGGACGAGCAATCGGTAATAGTCTGACGGTTTAACCAAGCTGGGAAGCCTCCTTGTGATGTCCTAACCCAGGCCCCAGGAAGGCAGCAGATTTCCCTTAGAGGAGGGTCCCTTCTACATATTGGACCCTCTGTTCCGCTGATTGATAAATCACCCACAACTGAAACTCACCTTTTCTTTCTGCTGCCTGTGGTCACTATACGGGGGTTTGGCTTTTCCAACCCTGCCAATATCTCTGGTGGAGAGGGATTGTAGCCTTTTCCATCCATCGATTGCCTTTCGGCCTCCAGGGCCTTATACCTGTTGCGCAGGTCTACCTGATAGTGTGATATGGGTGAGATTTTGGTAAAATTGCAAACACAAACATTAGAGTGATTACTGGTACCTACCACAGCATTATCTACGACTATAGAATCACAATGACTTCTCATGCAAACACAACCTTTCCCAATATATAGAAGTACAGTTTCAAGGGTTTCATTAGGATGTATCTCAAAGTGGCAAATATTTTGCTCAGTCTCAAGACAAATGTCCTGGGATCCCAGCGTGTTACTTTCACAGATGGAACCTTTTTGTTCACACACAATATATGCATTTACATCAATTGTTTGCCACTTTCCTCCCTTTTGATGGGCCCATACTTTATGCCCTTTAGGATAAAGTATAGTTCCATTATGAATGAGTCCTAATGCAATGATTGGCTATACATTGTATACGGTGGCATTACTTATAGTAAGTATAAAGGCAACAATTTGATCATTTTCTGCATAAAGGGTAAAGTTGACTAATTGCCACCATGCTTGAAAATCTTTTTCAAATTCTGAAGCATTATCCCAAATAAATTTTCGAATTTCAGTGGGCAAAGTTCCTCCTTCACCCTCTCTAATAATAGCTGCTGCTACAGATTGTATACATAACTGCGTTTGGATACAGCTCCAAGCAAGGGAGGTATTGCCTTGGCTTTTTCCAAGGGCATGTACAATTAATTGATGATATAGAAGCCATTCCTTTGCTAAAGACAATAAAGATGATTTTTATTGGATGGTCTAGATACTATAGTCAGAAACTAAACCTACCCCTAACCTAAAACTAACCCAACCCTAACCCTAACCCTAACCCTAACGGCTGCCCGCGGATCTAAACCTAACGCTCAAACCCTAACCCTAACCCTAAACCTAACCCTAACCTAAACCTACCCGGAACACTAACGCTAAACCTAACCCTAACCCTTACCCTAAACCTAACCCTAACATAACACTAACCCTAACCCTAAACCTAATCATAACGGCTGAGAGCAGATCTAACACTAAACCTCTAACCATAACCCCAACCCTATCCCTAAACCTAACATAACACTAACCCTAACACTAACCAGAACCCAAACCCGAAAACAAACCCTAACAATAACCATAACGCTAAACCTAACCCTAATCCTAACCCAACCTTAATCCTAATCCTAACCGTAACCCTAACCCTAACCGTAAAAGAACCCTAACTCTAACCATAACGCTAACCCTAATCCTAACCCTAACACTAACTCTACCCCTAACCCTAACCCTAACGGCTGCCCGCAGATTTAAGCCTAACAATCTAAACCTAACTCTAAGTCGATCCCTAACCCTAACCCTGATCCCAAAAGAACCCTAACCCTTACCATAACCCTAACCCTAAACCTAATCCTAACCGTAACCCTAACCTAATCCTAACCATAACCTACCACTAACCCTAATCCTAAACCTAACCCTAACCCTAACACTAACCTAACCTTAATCCTAAATCTAACCTAAATGTAACCCTAACCCTAACCCTAAACCTAACACTAACCCTAAACCTAACGCTAACCGTAAACCAAACCCTAACCCTAACACTAACCCTAACCCTAACCCTAACCCTAACCCTAACCCTAACAAAACGCTAACCGTAACCCTAACAATAACCCTAACCCTAACCCTAACAAACCCTTAACCCTAACCCTAAACCTATACATAAGCCTAACGCTAATACTAACCCTAACCCTAACGCTAAAACTAACTCTAACCCTAACCCTAACCATAAACCTAACCTTAACCCTTACAGAACCCTAACTCTAACCCAAATCCTAACCCTAACCACAACCCTAACCATAAAACTAACCTAACCCAAAACTTGACCCTAACCCCAACCATGACACTAATCCTAAACCTAACCCTAAACCTAAGCTTAAACATAATCCTAAACCTAACCCTAACACTAACCCTAACCCTAACCGTAAACCTAACCCTAACAGAACACTAAACCTAACGCTGAAATTAACCCTAAACATAACGGTAAACATAACCCTAACCCAAACCTGAAACCTAACAGAACCCTGAACCTAACGGTAACCCAAACCGTATCCCTAACCCTAACCGTAACCCTAACCCTAAATTTAGCCCTAACCCTAATCCTAATCCTAACCCTAACCCTAACCCTAACGCTAATCCAAACGCTAAACCTAACCCTAATCCTATCCTTAACACTAACACTAACCCTAACCCTAACCCTAACCGTAACCCTAACCCTAACCCTAACCCTAAACATAACCCTTAACCCTAACCCTAAGAGAAACCTAACCCTAAACGTAACCCTAACCGTATCCCTAACCCTAACCACAACCCTAACCCTAACCCTAAAATTAATACTAACCCTACCCCTAATCCTAACACTAACCCTAACCCTTACCCTAACCCTAACCCTAACCCTGACCCTAATCCCAACAGAACCCTTACCCTTGCCATAACGCTACACCCTAACCTTAACCCTAAACCTTACCCTAACCCTAACCCTAACACTAACGCTAACCATAACCTAATCCTAATCCTACTCCTAAACCTAACCCTAACCCTAACGCTAACCTAACCCTACCCCTAATCCTACCATAACCTAAACTAACATAAACTAACCCTAATCCTAACATAACACTAACCGTAAACCTAACCGTAACCCTAACAAAACCCTAACCCTAACCCTAAAACTATAGCTAAGCCATAATGCTAATGCTAACCCTAACCCTAAACCTAAAACTAACCCTAACCCTAACGCTATCCCTAACCGAACCCTAACCCTAACACTAACAGAACCCTAAACTCTAACTCTAATCATAAC
>NW_028137116.1:405000-412500 GCF_965140915.1 Aythya marila | reverse complement strand
ACCGTAAACATAACCCTACCCTAATGTAACCCAAACCCTAACCCTAACATATCCCTAACCCTAACAAAACGCTAACCGTAACCCTAACAATAACCCTAACCCTAACCCTAACAAACCCTTAACCCTAACCCTAAACCTATACCTAAGCCTAACGCTAATGCTAACCCTAACCCTAATGCAAACCCTACCCCTAATCCTAACCCTAACCCTAAACCTAACCCTAACCCTAACCCTTACCCTAACCCTAACCCTAACCCTGACCCTAATCCCAACAGAACCCTTACCCTTGCCATAACGCTACACCCTAACCTTAACCCTAAACCTTACCCTAACCCTAACCCTAACCCTAACGCTAACCTAACCCTACCCCTAACCCTACCATAACCTAAACTAACATAAACTAACCCTAATCCTAACATAACACTAACCGTAACCCTAACCGTAACCCTAACCTTAACCCTAACAAAACCCTAACCCTAACCCTAACACTATAGCTAAGCCATAATGCTAATACTAACCCTAACCCTAACCCTAAAACTAACCCTAACCCTAACGCTATCCCTAACCGAACCCTAACCGTAACCCTAACAGAACCCTAAACTCTAACTCTAATCGTAACAATAACCATAACCCTAACCCTAACACTAACCTAAACCTAAACCTAACCCTAACGCTAACCCTTACCCTAACCCTAACCGTAACCCTAACCCTAATCCTAACCCTAACCCTAACCCTAACCCTAACCCTAACCATTTCCCTAATCCTAACCCTAAACCTAAACCTAAGCTTAACTGTAATCTTAAACCTAAACCTAACGCTAACCTTAACCCTAAATCTAATCCTAAACCTAACCCAAAAGGTACACTAACCCTAACCCTAACCATCACCCTAACCGTAACCCTAACCCTAGCCGTAACCCTAAACTTAACGGTAACCATAACCCTAACCCTAACCCTGAAGATAACCCAACCCTAACCCTAAACCAAACCCTAACATTAACCCTAACCCAAATATTACCCTAACCCTAACCCTAACACTAACCGTAAACCCAACCATAACCCTAACCCTAACCCTAACCCTAACCCTAACCCTAACCCTAACCCTAATCCTAACCCTAACCCTAACCATAACCCGAACCCTAACCCTAACCCTAACCTTAACCCTAACCCTAACCCTATGAGAACACTAACCCTAACCCTAACCCTAACCCTAAACCTAACCCTAACTCTAACCAGAGAACACTAACCCTATGCCTAACGCTAACCCTAACAAAACCCTAACCCTAGCCCTAACCCTAAAAGAACACTAACCCTAACCCTAACACTAATCCTAACCCTAACCCTAAACCTAACCCTGGCCATAACCCTACCCCGAACGAAACCCTAACCCTAAGAGAACCCTAACCCTAAGCCTAACCCTAACCCTAACCCTAACCCTAACCCTAACCCTAACCCTAACCCTAAGAGAACACTAACCCTAACCCTAACCCTTACACTAACCCTAACCCTAACCCTAAACCTAACCCTAACCCTAACCCTAACCCTAACCCTAACCCTAACCCTAACCCTAACTCTAACCCTAAACCTAACCCTAACCCTAACCCTAACCCTAACCCTAACCCTAACCCAACCCTAAAACCCTAAACCTAACCCTAACCCTAACCCTAACCCTAACCCTAATCCTAACCCTAACCCTAAACCTAAGAGAACAATAACCCTAACAATAAATCTATCCCTAACCCTAACCGTAACCCTAACCCGAAGAGAACCCTAATCCTAACCCTAAACCTAACCCTAACCCTAACCCTAACCCTAACTATAACACTAACCCTAAGAGAACACTAACCCTAACCCTAACCCTAACCCTAACCCTAACCCTAACCCTAACCCTAACCCTAACCCTAAACCTAACCCTAACCCTAACCCTAACCAGAACCCTAACCCTAACCCTAACCCTAACGCTACACCTAACCATTACCCTAACCCTAACCCTAAGCCTAAACATAACCCTTGCCGTAACCCGACCCCTAATGAAACCCTAACCCTAAGCCTAACGCTAACCCTAACAAAACCCTAATCCTAACAAGAACCATAACCCTAACCCTAAACTTAACCCAAACCCTTACCCTTAACCTAACCCTAACCCTAAGAGAACACTATCCCTAACCCTAAAATTATCCCTAACCCTAACCGTAACCGTAACCGTAACCCTAACCGTAACCGTAACCGTAACCCTAACCCTAACCCTAACCCTAACCCTAACCCTAACCCTAACCCTAACCCTAACCCTAACACTAACCCTAATCCTAACCCTAACCCTAACCCTAACACTAAGAGAACCCTAACCTGAAGAGAACCCTAACGCAAACCGTAACCCTAACCATAACCCTAACCCTAAGGGAACACTAACTCTAACCCTAACCCTAAACCTAACCCTAACCCGAACCCTAACCCTAACCGTAACCCTAACCCTAAGAAAACCCTAACCCTAACCCTAACCCTAACCCTATCCCTATCCCTAACCATAACACTAACCCTAACCCTAAGAGAACCCTAACCCTAACCCTAACACCAACCCTAAACCTAACCCTAACCCTAACCCTAACCCTAACCCTAACCCTAAGCCTAACCCAACCCCTAACGCTAAACCTAAACCTAAACCTAACCCTTATCCTAATCCTAACCGTAACCCTAACATTAACGCTAACCCTAACCCAAAGAGAAACCTAACCCTAAGAGAACCCTGACCCTAAACCTAACCCTAAACCTAACCCTAACCCTAAACTTAACCCTAACCCTAACCCTAACCCTAACCCTAACCCTAACCCTAACCCTTACCCTAACCCTAAACCTAAGAGAAACCTAACCCTAAACCTATCCCTAAAGCTAACACTAACCCTAGACCTAACCCTAACCCTAACCCTAACCCTAACGCTAACCCTAACCCTAACCCTAACCCTAACCCTAAGAGAACACTAACCCTAACCCTAACCCTGACCCGAACCCTAAACCTAACCCTAACCCTAACCCTAACCATAACCCTAAGAGAACACTAACCCTAACCCTAACCCTAACCCTAACCCTAACCCTAACCCTAAACTTAACCCTAACCCTTACCCTAACCCTAACCCTAAACCTAATCCTTACCATAACCCTAAACCTAAGAGAAACCTAACCCTAAACCTATCCCTAACGCTAACCCTAACCCTAACCCTAACCCTAACCCTAACCCTAACCCTAACCCTAACCCTAACCCTAACCCTAACCCTAACCCTAACCCTAACCCTAACCCTAACCCTAAGAGAACACTAACCCTAACCCTAACCCTAACCCTAACCCTAACCCTAACCCTAACCCTAACCCTAACCCTAACCCTAACCCTAACCCTAACCCTAACCCTAACCCTAACCCTAACCCTAACCCTAACCCTAACACTAAGAGAACACTAACCCTAACCCTAACCCTAACCCTAACCCTAACCCTAACCCTAACCCTAACCCTAACCCTAACCCTAACCCTAACCCTAACCCTAACCCTAACCCTAACCCTAACCCTAACCCTAACCCTAAACTTAACCCTTGCCATAACCCGAACCCTAATGAAATCCTAACCCTAAGCCTAACGCTAACCCCCACAAAACCCTAATCCTAAAAATAACCCTAACCCTAACCCTAACCATAACCCTAACCCTTACCCTAAACCTAACCCTAACCCTAAGAGAACACTATCACTAACCGTAACCCTATCCCTAACCCTAACCGTAACCCTAAACCTAACCCTAACCCTAACCCTTATCCTAACCCTAACCCTAACCCTAACCCTAACCCTAACCCTAACCCTAACCCTAACCCTAACCCTAACCCTAACCATAACCCTAACCCTAAGAGAACACTAAACCTAACCCTAACCCTAAACCTAACCCTAACCCTAACCCTAACCCTAACAAGAGAACACTAAACCTAACCCTAACCCTAACCCTAACCCTAACCCTAAACCTAAGAAAAACCTAACACTAGCCCTAACCCTAACGCTTACACTAATCCTAACCCTAACCCTAACCCTAAACCTAACCCTAACTCTAACCCAAACACTAACCCTATACCTAACGCTAACCCTAACAAAACCCTAACCCTAGCCCTAACCCTAAAAGAACACTAACCCTAACCCTAACACTAATCCTAACCCTAACCCTAAACCTAACCCTAACCCTAACCCTAACCCTAACCCTAACCCTAACCCTAACCCTAACCCTAACCCTAACCCTAAGACAACACTAACCCTAACTCTAACCCTTACACTAACCCTAACCCTAAACCTAAACCTAACCCTAACCCTAAACCTAACCCTAACCCTAACCCTAACCCTAACCCTAACCCTAACCCTAACCCTAACCCTAACCCTAACCCTAACTCTAACCCTAAACCTAACCCTAACCCTAACCCTAACCCTAACCCTAACCCTAACCCAACCCTAAAACCCTAAACCTAACCCTAACCCTAACCCTAACCCTAACCCTAACACTAATCCTAACCCTAACCCTAAACCTAAGAGAACAATAACCCTAACAATAAATCTATCCCTAACCCTAACCGTAACCCTAACCCGAAGAGAACCCTAATCCTAACCCTAAACCTAACCCTAACCCTAACCCTAACTATAACACTAACCCTAAGAGAACACTAACCCTAACCCTAACCCTAACCCTAACCCTAACCCTAACCCTAACCAGAACCCTAACCCTAACCCTAACCCTAATGCTACACCTAACCATTACCCTAACCCTAACCCTAACCCTAAACCTAACCCTTGCCGTAACCCGACCCCTAATGAAACCCTAACCCTAAGCCTAACGCTAACCCTCACAAAACCCTAATCCTAACAATAACCCTAACCCTAACCCTAAACCTAAGAGAACACTAACCCTAACACTAATCCTAACCCTAACCCTAACCCTAACCGTAACCCTAACCCTATCCCTAACCCTAACCCTCACCATAACCCTAACCCTAACCCTAACCCTAACCCTAACCCTAACCCTAACCCTAACCCTAACCCTAACCCGAAGAGAACCCTAACCCTAACCCTAACCATAACCCTAACCCTAACCCTAAGAGAACACTAACTCAAACCCTAACCCTAACCCTAACCCTAACCCTAACCCTAACCCAAACCCTAACCCTAACCCTAACCCTAACCCTTAGAGAACCCTAACCCTAACCCTAACCCTAACCATAACCCTAACACTTAGAGAACCGTAACCCTAACCCTAACCCTAACCCTAACCCTAACCCTAATCCTAACCCTAACCCTAACCCTAACCCTAAGAGAACCCTAACCTGAAGAGAACCCTAACCCAAACCGTAACCCTAACCATAACCCTAACCCTAAGAGAACACTAACTCTAACCCTAACCCTAAACCTAACCCTAACCCTAACCCTAACCCTAACCGTAACCCTAACCCTAAGAAAACCCTAACCCTAACCCTAACCCTAACCCTAACCCTTACCCTATCCCTAACCATAACACTAACCCTAACCCTAAGAGAACCCTAACCCTAACCCTAACACCAACCCTAAACCTAACCCTAACCCTAACCCTAACCCTAACCCTAAGCCTAACCCAACCCCTAACGCTAAACCTAAACCTAAACCTAATCCTTATCCTAATCCTAACCGTAACCCTAACCCTAACGCTAACCCTAACCCAAAGAGAAACCTAACCCTAAGAGAACCCTGACCCTAAACCTAACCCTAAACCTAACCCTAACCCTAAACTTAACCCTAACCCTTACCCTAACCCTAAACCTAAGAGAAACCTAACCCTAAACCTATCCCTAACGCTAACACTAACCCTAGACCTAACCCTAACCCTAACCCTAACCCTAACCCTAACCCTAACCCTAACCCTAACCCTAAGAGAACACTAACCCTAACCCTAACCCTGACCCGAACCCTAAACCTAACCCTAACCCTAACCCTAACCATAACCCTAAGAGAACACTAACCCTAACCCTAAACTTAACCCTAACCCTAACCCTAACCCTAACCCTAAACCTAACCCTTACCATAACCCTAAACCTAAGAGAAACCTAACCCTAAACCTATCCCTATAGCTAACCCTAACCCTAACCCTAACCCTAACCCTAACCCTAACCCTAACCCTAACCCTAACCCTAACCCTAACCCTAACCCTAACCCTAACCCTAACCCTAACCCTAACCCTAACCCTAACCCTAACCCTAACCCTAACCCTAACCCTAACCCTAAGAGAACACTAACCCTAACCCTAACCCTAACCCTAACCCTAACCCTAACCCTAACCCTAACCCTAACCCTAACCCTAACCCTAACCCTAACCCTAACCCTAACCCTAACCCTAACCCTAACCCTAACCCTAACCCTAACCCTAACCCTAACCCTAAACTTAACCCTTGCCATAACCCGAACCCTAATGAAATCCTAACCCTAAGCCTAACGCTAACCCTCACAAAACCCTAATCCTAAAAATAACCCTAACCCTAACCCTAACCATAACCCTAACCCTTACCCTAAACCTAACCCTAACCCTAAGAGAACACTATCACTAACCGTAACCCTATCCCTAACCCTAACCGTAACCCTAAACCTAACCCTAACCCTAACCCTTACCCTAACCCTAACCCTAACCCTAACCCTAACCCTAACCCTAACCCTAACGGTAACCCTAACCCTAACCCTAACCCTTACCCTAACACTAACCCTAAGAGAACACTAAACCTAACCCTAACCCTAAACCTAACCCTAACCCTAACCCTAACCCTAACAAGAGAACACTAAACCTAACCCTAACCCTAACCCTAACCCTAAACCTAAGAAAAACCTAACTCTAACCCTAACCCTAACGCTTACACTAACCCTAACCCTAACCCTAACCCTAACCCTAAGAGAACCCTAACCCTAAGAGAACCCTTACCCTAACCCTAACCTTAACCCTAACCTTAACCCTAAACCTAAGAGAACACTAACCCTAACCCTAACCCTAACCCTAACCCTAACCCTAACCCTAAGAGAACCCTAACCCTAACCCTAACCCTAACCCTAACCCTAACCCTAACCCTAAACCTAACCCTAACCCTAACCCTAACCCTAACCCTAACCCTAACCCTAACCCTAACCCTAACCTTAAACCTAACCCTAACCCTTACCCTAACCCTAACCCTAAGCCTAACCCTACCCCTAAAGCTAAACCTAACCCTAAACCTAACCCTTATCATAATCCTAACCGTAACCCTAACCCAAACCCTAACCCTAACGCTAACCCTAAACCTAACCCTAACGCTAAACCTAACCGTAATCCTAACCCTAAGAGAACCCTAACCCTAAGATAACCCTGGCCCTAAACCTTACCCTAAACCTAACCCGAACCCTAACCTTAACCCTAACGCTAAGAGAACACTAACCCTAACCCTAACCCTAACGCTAACGCTAACCCTAACCCTAACAATAACCCTAACCCTAACCC
>NW_028137116.1:372500-375000 GCF_965140915.1 Aythya marila | reverse complement strand
AACCCTAACCCTAACACTAACCGTAACCCCAACCATAACCCTAACCCTAACCCTAAGAGAACACTAACCCTAACCCTAACCCTTAGCCTAACCCTAACCCTAACCCCAACCCTAACCCTAACCCTAACCCTAACCCTAACCCTAACCCTAACCCTAACCCTAACCCTAACCCTAACCCTAACCCTAACCCTAACTCTAAGAGAACACTAACACTAACCCTAACCCTAACCCTAAACCTAACCCTAACTCTAACCCAAACACTAACCCTATGCCTAACGCTAACCCTAACAAAACCCTAACCCTAGCCCTAACCCTAAAAGAACACTAACCGTAACCCTAACACTAATCCTAACCCTAACCCTAAACCTAACCCTGGCCATAACCCTACCCCGAACGAAACCCTAACCGTAACCCTAAGAGAACTCTAACCCTAACCCTAACCCTAAACCTAACCCTAACTCTAACCCAAACACTTACCCTAACCCTAACCCTAACCGTAACCCTAACCCTAACCCTAACCCTAACCCTAAGAGAACACTAACCCTAACCCTAACCCTAACCCTAAGAGAACACTAACCCTAACCCTAACCCTAACCCTAACCCTAACCCTAACCCTAACCCTAACCCTAACCCTAACCCTAACTCTAACCCTAAAACTAACCCTACCCCTAACCCTAACCCTAACCCTAACCCTAACCCTAACCCTAACGCTAACACTAACCCTAACCCTAATGCTAACCCTAACCCTAACCCTAACCTTAACCCTAACCCTAAGAGAACCTTAACCCTAACCCTAACCCTAACCCGAACCCTAAACCTAACCCTAACCCTAAACCTAACCCTAACCCTAAGAGAACACTATCCCTGACCCTAACCCTAAACCTAACCCTAACCCTAACCCTAACCCTAACCCTAACCCTAACCCTAACCCTAACCCTAACCCTAACCCTTACCCTAACCCTAACCCTAACCCTAACCCTAACATAACCCTAACACTAACCCTAACCCTAACCCTAACCCTAACCCTAACCCTAACGAAGAGAACACTAACCCTAACCCTAACCCTTACACTAACCCTAACCCTAAACCTAAACCTAACCCTAAACCTAAACCTAAACCTAACCCTAACCCTAACCCTAACCCTAACCCTAACTCTAACCCTAACCCTAACCCTAACCCTAACCCTAACCCTAATCCTAACCCTAACCATAACCCTAAGAGAACAATAACCCTAACAATAAATCTATACCTAACCCTAACCATAACCCTAACCCGAAGAGAACCCTAATCCTAACCCTAAACCTAACCCTAAACATAACCCTAACCCTAAGAGAACACTAACACTAACGCTAACACTAACCCTAATCCTAACCATAACCCTAACCCTAACCCTAAGAGAACCCTAACACTAACCCTAACACTAACCCTAACCCTAAACGTAACCCTAACCCTAACACTTACCCTAACCCTAACCCTAACCCTAACCCTAACCCTAACACTAACCCAAAGAGAACACTAACCCTAACCCTAACCCTAACCCTAACCCTAACCCTAACCCTAACCATAACCCTAACCAGAACCCTAACCCTAACCCTATCCCTAACGGTACACCTAACCATTACCCTAACCCTAACCCTAAGCCTAAACATAACCCTTGCCATAACCCGACCCCTAATGAAACCCTAACCCTAAGCCTAACGCTAACCCTCACAAAACCCTAATCCTAACAATAACCCTAACCCTAACCCTAACCATAACCCAAACCCTTACCCTAAACCTAACCCTAACCCTAAGAGAACACTATCCCTAACCCTAAAACTATCCCTAACCCTAACCGTAACCCTAACCCGAACCCTAAACCTAACCCTAACCCTAACCCTAACCCTAACCCTAACCCTAACCCTAAACCTAACCCTAACCCTAACCCTAACCCTAACCCTAACCCTAACCCTAACACTAACCCTAACGGTAACCCTAATCCTAACCCTAACCCTAACCCTAACCCTAACCCTAACCCTAACCCTAACGCGAAGAGAACCCTAACCCTAACCCTAACCATAACCCTAACCCTAACCCTAAGAGAACACTAACTCAAACCCTAACCCTTACCCTAACCCTAACCCTAACCCTAACCCTAAACCTAACCCTAACCCTAACCCTAACCCTAACCCTTAGAGAACCGTAACGCTAACCCTAACCCTAACCCTAACCCTAACCCTAACCCTAACCCTAACCCTAACCCTAACCCTAACCCTAATCCTAATCCTAACCCTAACCCTAACCCTAACCCTAACCCTAACCCTTAGAGAACCCTAACCCTAACACTAACCCTAACCCTAACACTAACTCTAACCCTAAGAGAACCCTAACCCTAACCCTAACCCTAACCCTAACCTTAACCCTAAACCTAACCCTAACCCTAACCCTAACCTGAAGAGAACCCTAACCCTAACCCTAACCCTAACCCTAACCCTAACCCTAACCCTAACACTAACACTAA
>NW_028137116.1:347500-350000 GCF_965140915.1 Aythya marila | reverse complement strand
CTAACCCTAACCCTAACCCTAACCCTAACCCTGACCCTAACACTAACCCTAACCCTAACTCTAACGCTAAACTTAACCCTAACCCTAACCCTAACCCTAACCGTAACCCTAACCTTAACCCTAACCCTAAACCTAACCCTAACACTAACCCTAAGAGAACCCTAACCCTAACCGTAAAGAAACCTAAACCTAACCATAACCTTAACCATAGCCCTAACCCTAAGAGAACACTAACCCTAACCATAACCCTAAACCTAACCCTAACTTTAAACCTAACCCTAACCCTAACCCTAACCCTAACCCTAACCCTAACCCTAACCCTAACCCTAACCCTAACCCTAAACCTAACCCTAACCCTAACTCTAATCCTAACCCTGACACTAACCCTAACCCTAAATTTAACTCTAACCGTAAGAGAACACTAACCCTAACCCTAACCCTAACCCTAAGATAACCCTAAACCTAACCCTAAAGAACCCTAACCCTAACCCTAACCCTAACCCTAACCCTAACCCTAATCATAACCATAACCCTAACCCTAAGAGAACACTAAACCTAACCCTAACCCTAACCCTAACCCTAACCCTAACCGTAACCCTAGCCCTAACCCTAAACCTAAACCTAAACATAAACCTAATCCTAACCCTAACCCTAACACTAACATAAACCCTAACCCTAACCCTTATCCTAACCCTAACCGTAAGAGAACACTAAACCTAACCCTAATCCTAACCCTAACCCTAAGCCTAACCCTAACCCTATCCCTATCCCTAACCCTAACCCTAACCCTAACCCTAACCCTAACCCTAACCCTAACCCTAACCCTAACCCTAACCCTAACCCTAACCCTAACCCTAACCCTAACTCCAACCCTAACCCTTACTCTAACCCTAACCCTAACCCTAAGATAACCCTAAACCTAACCCTAAAGAACCCTAACCCTAAACCTAACCCTAACCCTAACACTAACCCTAACCCTAACCATAACCATAACCCTAACCCTAAGAGAACACTAAACCTAACCCTAACCCTAACCCTAACCCTAACCCTAACCCTAACCGTAACCCTAACCCTAACCCTAAAACTAACCTTAACCCTAATCCTAACCCTAAACCTAACCCTAACCCTAGCCCTAACCCTAAACCTAACCCTAAACCTAACCCTAATCCTAACCCTAACCCTAACACTAACATAAACCCTAACCCTAACCCTTATCCTAACTCTAACGCTAAAACAACACTAACCCTAACCCTAACCCTAACCCTAACCCTAACCCTAACCCTAACCCTAACCCTAACTTTAACCCTAACCCTAACCCTAACCCTAACCATAACCCAAACCCTAAGAGAACACTAACCCTAACACTAACCCTAACCCTAACCCTAACCCCAGCCCTAACCCTAACCCTAACACTAACCCTAAGAGAACACTAACCCTAACCCTAACCCTAACCCTAACCCTAACCCTAAGCCTAACATAATCTTAACCCTAAGAGAACACTAACCCTAACCCTAATCCTAACCCTAACCCTAAACCTAAGAGAACACTAACCCTAACCCTAACCCAAAACCTAACCATAACCATACACCTAAGAGAACACTAAACCTAACCCTAACCCTAACCCTAACCCTAACCCTAACCCTTACCCTAAGAGAACACTAACCCTAACCCTAACCCTAACCCTAAACCTAAACCTAACCCTAGCCCTAAACCTAACACTAACCCTAACCCTAACCCTAACCCTAACCCTAACCCTAACCTTAACCCTAACCCTAAACCTAACCCTAACACTAACCCTAAGAGAACCCTAACCCTAACCGTAAAGAAACCTAAACCTAACCATAACCTTAACCATAGCCCTAACCCTAAGAGAACACTAACCCTAACCATAACCCTAAACCTAACCCTAACTTTAACCCTAACCTAAAACCTAACCCTAACCCTAACCCTAACCCTAACCCTAACCCTAACCCTAACCCTAACCCTAACCCTAACCCTAACCCTAACTCTAATCCTAACCCTGACACTAACCCTAACCCTAAATTTAACTCTAACCGTAAGAGAACACTAACCCTAACCCTAACCCTAACCCTAAGATAACCCTAAACCTAACCCTAAAGAACCCTAACCCTAACCCTAACCCTAACCCTAACCCTAACCCTAACCATAACCATAACCCTAACCCTAAGAGAACACTAAACCTAACCCTAACCCTAACCCTAACCCTAACCCTAACCGTAACCCTAGCCCTAACCCTAAACCTAAACCTAAACATAAACCTAATCCTAACCCTAACCCTAACACTAACATAAACCCTAACCCTAACCCTTATCCTAACCCTAACCGTAAGAGAACACTAACCCTAACCCTAATCCTAACACTAACCCTAAGCCTAAGCCTAACCCTATCCCTATCCCTAACCCTAACCCTAACCCTAACCCTAACCCTAACCCTAACCCTAACCCTAACCCTAACCCTAACCCTAACCCTAACCCTAACT
>NW_028137116.1:340000-342500 GCF_965140915.1 Aythya marila | reverse complement strand
AACCCTAAGATAACCCTGACCCTAAACCTTACCCTAAACCTAACCCGAACCCTAACCTTAACCCTAACGCTAAGAGAACACTAACCCTAACCCTAACCCTAACGCTAACGCTAACCCTCACCCTAACCCTAACAATAACCCTAACCCTAACCCTAACCCTAACCCTAACGGTAAAAGAACCCTAACTCTAACCATAACGCTGACCCTAATCCTAACCCTAACACTAACTCTACCCCTAACCCTAACCCTAACGGCTGCCCGCAGATTTAAGCCTAACAATCTAAACCTAACTCTAAGTCGATCCCTAACCCTAACCCTGATCCCAAAAGAACCCTAACACTTACCATAACACTAACCCTAACAATAACACTAATCCTAACCGTAACCCTAACCTAATCCTCACCATAACCTACCACTAACCCTAATCCTAAACCTAACCCTAACCCTAACACTAACCTAACCTTAACCCTAAACCTAACCTAAATGTAACCCTAACCCTAACCCTAAACCTAACACTAACCCTAAACCTAACGCTAACCGTAAACCTAACCCTACCCTAATGTAACCCAAACCCTAACCCTAACATAACCCTAACCCTAACAAAACGCTAACCGTAACCCTAACAATAACCCTAACCCTAACCCTAACAAACCCTTAACCCTAACCCTAAACCTATACCTAAGCCTAACGCTAATGCTAACCCTAACCCTAATGCTAACCCTACCCCTAATCCTAACCCTAACCCTAAACCTAATCCTAACCCTAACCCTAAACCTAACCCTAACCCTAACCCTTACCCTAAACCTAACCCTAACCCTGACCCTAATCCCAACAGAACCCTTACCCTTGCCATAACGCTACACCCTAACCTTAACCCTAAACCTTACTCTAACCCTAACCCTAAAACTAACGCTAACCATAACCTAATCCTAATCCTACTCCTAACCCTAACCCTAACCCTAACGCTAACCTAACCCTACCCCTAACCCTACCATAACCTAAACTAACATAAATTAACCCTAATCCTAACATAACACTAACCGTAACCCTAACCGTAACCCTAACCTTAACCCTAACAAAACCCTAACCCTAACCCTAACACTATAGCTAAGCCATAATGCTAATACTAACCCTAACTCTAAACCTAAAACTAACCCTAACCCTAACGCTATCCCTAACCGAACCCTAACCCTAACCCTAACAGAACCCTAAACTCTAACTCTAATCATAACAATAACCATAACCCTAACACTAACACTAACCTAAACCTAAACCTAACCCTAACGCTAACCCTAACCCTAACCCTAACAGTAACCCTAACCCTAATCCTAACCCTAACCCTAACCCTAACTCTAACCCTAACCATTTCCATAATCCTAACCCTAACCCTAAACCTAAGCTTAACTGTAATCTTAAACATAAACCTAACGCTAACCCTAACCCTAAATCTAATCCTAAACCTAACCCAAACTGAACACTAACCCTAACCCTAACCATCACCCTAACCGTAACCCTAACCCTAGCTGTAATCCTAAACTTAACGGTAACCATAACCCTAACCCTAACCCTGAAGATAACCCAACCCTAACCCTAAACCAAACCCTAACATTAACCCTAACCCAAATATTACCCTAACCCTAAACCTAACACTAACCGTAAGCCCAACCATAACCCTAACCCTAACCCTAACCCTAACCCTAACCCTAACCCTAACCCTAACCCTAACCCTAACCCTAACCCTAACCATAACCATAACCCGAACACTAACCCTAACCCTAACCTTAACCCTAACCCTAACCCTAAGAGAACACTAACCCTAACCCTAACCCTAACCCTAAACCTAACCCTAACTCTAACCCAAACACTACCCCTATGCCTAACGCTAACCCTAACAAAACCCTAACCCTAGCCCTAACCCTAAAAGAACACTAACCCTAACCCTAACACTAATCCTAACCCTAACCCTAAACCTAACCCTGGCCATAACCCTACCCCGAACGAAACCCTAACCCTAAGAGAACCCTAACCCTAACCCTAACCCTAACCCTAACCCTAACCCTAACCCTAACCCTAACCCTAACCCTAACCCTAAGAGAACACTAACCCTAACCCTAACCCTTACACTAACCCTAACCCTAAACCTAAACCTAACCCTAACCCTAACCCTAACCCTAACCCTAACCCTAACCCTAACCCTAACCCTAACCCTAACCCTAACCCTAACTCTAACCCTAACCCTAACCCTAACCCTAACCCTAACCCTAACCCAACCCTAAAACCCTAAACCTAACCCTAACCCTAACCCTAACCCTAACCCTAATCCTAACCCTAACCCTAAACCTAAGAGAACAATAACCCTAACAATAAATCTATCCCTAACCCTAACCGCAACCCTAACCCGAAGAGAACCCTAATCCTAACCATAAACCTAACCCTAACCCTAACCCTAACTATAACACTAACCCTAAGAGAACACTAACCCTAACCCTAACCCTAACCC
>NW_028137116.1:330000-335000 GCF_965140915.1 Aythya marila | reverse complement strand
CCCTGACACTAAACCTAACCCTAAACCTAACCCTAACCCTAAAATTAACCCTAACCCTAAGAGAACACTAACCCCAACCCTAACCCTAACCCTAACCCTAACCCTAAACCTAACCCTAACGCTAACCCTAACCCTAATCCTAACCCTAAGAGAACCCTAACCCTAAGAGAACCCTGACACTAACCCTAACCCTAAACCTAACCCTAACCCTAACCCTAACCCTAACCCTAACATTAACCCTAACCCTAAACCTAAGAGAAACCTAACTCTAACCCTAACCCTAACGCTAACACTAACCCTAACCCTAACCCTAACCCTAAGAGAACACTAACCCTAACCCTAACCATAAACCCTAAGAGAACACTAAACCTAACCCTAACCCTAACCCTAACCCTAACCCTAACCCTAACCCTAACCCTAACCCTAACCCTAACCCTAACCCTAACCCTAACCCTAACCTAACCCTAACCCTAACCCTAACCCTAACCCTAACCCTAACCCTAAACCTAACCCTAACCCTAACCCTAACCCTAATCCTAACCATAACCCTAACCCTAACCCTAACCCTAACCCTAAGAGAACCCTTACCCTAACACTAACCCTAACCCTAACCCTAACCATAAACCCTAACCCTAAGAGAACACTAAACCTAACCCTAACCCTAAACCTAACCCTAACCCTAACCCTAACCCTAACCCTAACCCTAACCCTAACCCTAACCCTAACCCTAACCCTAACCCTAACCTAACCCTAACCCTAACCCTAACCCTAACCCTAACCCTAAACCTAACCCTAACCCTAACCCTAACCCTAATCCTAACCATAACCCTAACCCTAACCCTAACCCTAACCCTAAGAGAACCCTAACCCTAACACTAAACCTAACCCTAACCCTAACCCTAACCCTAACCCTAAGAGAACCCTAACCCTAACCCTAACCGTAACCCTAACCCTAAGAAAACCCTAACCCTAACCCTAACCCTAACCCTGTCCCTAACCATAACACAAACCCTAACCCTAAGAGAACCCTAACCCTAACCCTAACACTAACCCTAAACCTAACCCTAACCCTAACCCTAACCCTAACCCTAACCCTAACCCTAACCCTAACCCTAACCCTAACCCTAACCCTAACCCTAACCCTAACCCTTACCCTAACCCTAAACCTAAGAGAAACCTAACCCTAAACCTATCCCTAACGCTAACACTAACCCTCACCCTAACCCTAACCCTAACCCTAACCCTAACCCTAACCCTAACCCTAACCCTAACCCTAACCCTAACCCTAACCCTAAGAGAACACTAACCCTAACCCTAACCCTTACCCGAACCCTAAACCTAACCCTAACCCTAACCCTAACCATAACCCTAAGAGAACACTAACCCTAACCCTAACCCTAACCCTAACCCTAACCCTAACCCTAACCCGAACCCTAAAACTAACCCTAACCCTAACCATAACCCTAAGAGAACACTAACCCTAACCCTAACCCTAACCCTAACCCTAACCCTAACCCTAACCCTAACCCTAACCCTAACCCTAACCCTAACCCTAACCCTAACCCTAACCCTAACCCTAAACTTAACCCTAACCCTAACCCTAAACCTAAACCTAACCCTAACCCTTACCCTAACCCTAAACCTAAGAGAAACCTAACCCTAGACCTATCCCTAACGCTAACACTAACCCTAACCCTACCCTAACCCTAACCCTAACCCTAACCCTAACCCTAACCCTAACCCTAACCCTAACCCTAAGAGAACACTAACCCTAACCCTAACCCTTACCCGAACCCTAAACCTAACCCTAACCCTAACCATAACCCTAAGAGAACACTAACCCTAACCCTAACCCTAACCCTAACCCTAACCCTAACCCTAACCCTAACCCTAACCCTAACCCTAACCCGAACCCTAAACCTAACCCTAACCCTAACCCTAACCATAAACCTAAGAGAACACTAACCCTAAACCTAACCCTAACCCTAACCCTAACCCTAACCCTAACCCTAACCCTAACCCTAACCCTAACCCTAACCCTAAACCTAAACTTAACCCTAACCCTAACCTAACCCTAAACCTAAACCTAACCCTAACCCTTACCCTAACCCTAAACCTAAGAGAAACCTAACCCTAAACCTATCCCTAACGCTAACACTAACCCTAACCCTAACCCTAACCCTAACCCTAACCATAACCCTAACCCTAACCCTAACCCTAACCCTAACCCTAACCCTAACCCTAACCCTAACCCTAACCCTAACCCTAACCCTAACCCTAAGAGAACACTAACGCTAACCCTAACCCTTACCCTAACCCTAACCCCAAACCTAACCCTTGCCATAACCCGAACCCTAATGAAACCCTAACCCTAAGCCTAACGCTAACCCTCACAAAACCCTAATCCTAAAAATAACCCTAACCCTAACCCTAACCCTAACCCTAACCCTAACCCTAACCCTAACACTAACCCTAACCCTAACCCTAAGCCTAACCCTAACCCTAACCCTAAACCTAACCCGAACGCTAAACCTAACCCTAATCCCAACCCTAAGAAAACCCTAACCCTAAGATAACCCTGACCCTAAACCTAACCCTAAATCTAACCCTAAACCTAACCTTAACCCTAACGCTAAGAGAACACTAAACCTAACCCTAACCCTAACGCTAACGCTAACCGTAACCCTAACCATAACCATAACCCTAACCCTAACCCTAAGAGAACACTAACCCTAACCCTAACCCTAACCCTAACCCTAACCCTAACCCTAACCCTAACCCTAACCCTAACCCTAACCCTAACCATAAGAGTACACTAACCCTAACCCTAACCCTAACCATAAACCCTAACCCTAAGAGAACACTAACCCTAACCCTAACCCTAACCCTAACCCTAACCCTAACCCTAACCCTAACCCTAACCCTAACCCTAACCCTAACCCTAACCCTAACACTAACCCTAACCCTAAGCCTAAAACTAACCCTAACCCTAACCCTAACCCTAACCCTAATCCTAACCCTAACCCTAACCCTAACCCAAACCGTAACCCTAACCCTAACCCTAACCCTAACCCTAAGAGAACACTAACCCTAACCCTAACCCTAAGCCTAACCCTACCCCTAACGCTAAACCTAACCCTAACCCTAACCCTTATCCTAATCCTAACAGTAACCCTAACCCAAACCATAACCCTAACCCTAACCCTAACCCTAACACAAAGAGAACCCTAACCCTAAGAGAACCCTGACCCTAACCCTAACCCTAAACCGAACCCTAACCCTAAACATAACCCTAACCCTAAGAGAACACTAACCCCAACCCTAACCCTAACCCTAACCCTAAACCTACCCCTAACGCTAACCTTAACCCTAATCCTAACCCTAAGAGAACCCTAACCCTAAGAGAACCCTGACACTAACCCTAACACTAACCCTCACCCTAACCCTAACCCTAACACTAACCCTAACCCTAACCCTAACCCTAACCCTAACAAGAGAACACTAAACCTAACCCTAACCCTAACCCTAACCCTAACCCTAACCCTAAACCTAAGAGAAACCTAACTCTAACCCTAACCCTAACGCTTACACTTCCCCTAACCCTAATCCTAACCCTAACCCTAACCCTAACCCTAACCCTAACCCTAACCCTAACCCTAACCCTAACCCTAACCCTAACCCTAAGAGAACACTAACCCTAACCCTAACCCTAACCTAAACCTAACCCTAACTCTAACCCAAAACCTTACCCTAAACCTAACCCTAACCCTAACCCTAACCCTAACCCTAAGAGAACCCTAACCCTAAGAGAACCCTTACCATAACCCTAACCTTAACCCTAACCTTAACCCTAAACCTAAGAGAACACTAACCCTAACCCTAACCCTAACCCTAACCCTAACCCTAACCCTAACCCTAACCCTAACCCTAACACTAAGAGAACCCTAACCCTAACGATAACCCTAACCCTAACGCTAACCCTAACCCTAACCCTAACCCTAACCCTAACCCTAACCCTAAGAGAACCCTAACCCTAACCCTAACCCTAACCCTAACCCTAACCCTAACCCTAACCCTAACCCTAACCCTTACCCTAACCCTAACCCTAAGCCTAACCCTACCCCTAACGCTTAACCTAACCCTAAACCTAACCCTTATCCTAATCCTAACCGTAACCCTAACCCAAACCCTAACCCTAACCCTAACCCCAACGCTAACCCTAAACCTAACCCTAACGCTAAACCTAACCGTAATCCTAACCCTAAGAGAACCCTAACCCTAAGATAACCCTGACCCTAAACCTTACCCTAAACCTAACCCGAACCCTAACCTTAACCCTAACGCTAAGAGAACACTAACCCTAACCCTAACCCTAACGCTAACGCTAACCCTAACCCTAACCCTAACAATAACCCTAACCCTAACCCTAACCCTTACCCTAACGGTAAAAGAACCCTAACTCTAACCATAACGCTGACCCTAATCCTAACCCTTACACTAACTCTACCCCTAACCCTAACCCTAACGGCTGCCCGCAGATTTAAGCCTAACAATCTAAACCTAACTCTAAGTCGATCCCTAACCCTAACCCTGATCCCAAAAGAACCCTAACACTTACCATAACACTAACCCTAACAATAACACTAATCCTAACCGTAACCCTAACCTAATCCTCACCATAACCTACCACTAACCCTAATCCTAAACCTAACCCTAACCCTAACACTAACCTAACCTTAACCCTAAACCTAACCTAAATGTAACCCTAACCCTAACCCTAAACCTAACACTAACCCTAAACCTAACGCTAACCGTAAACCTAACCCTACCCTAATGTAACCCAAACCCTAACCCTAACATAACCCTAACCCTAACAAAACGCTAACCGTAACCCTAACAATAACCCTAACCCTAACCCTAACAAACCCTTAACCCTAACCCTAAACCTATACCTAAGCCTAACGCTAATGCTAACCCTAACCCTAATGCTAACCCTACCC